>NC_135578.1:124796859-124904359 GCF_965152235.1 Eretmochelys imbricata | reverse complement strand
GCGGGCAGCCAGGGACAGAGACCCCAGCAGGTCCATACCCCGGGGCTGGGACTGGCTGGTATTCCCTGGCCCCACCCCTCCCTGCCTGGTATATCCCGGCCCCGCCCTGCCCTGCCCAGCATTTCCCAGCCCCACCCCTCCCTGCCTGGCATTCCCCGTCCCCATCCCGCTCAGCAGTCCCTGGCCCCGTCCCTCCCTGTCCAGCATTCCCTGGCCCCAGCCCCGCCCCACCTGGCATTTCTCGGCCCCGCCCTGCCACTCTCCCACATCACCCGGGGGCTCCTCCCTGGTCATTCTGTCTGGCCCAGACCCGGGGAATCCTCCACGGGGTGAACCTGCCGGCCTTACACCAAGGATTGAGCCAGCCCAGCTGCGGCCCTGGGACACACGATGCCAGGCAGGTCTGCGGGACCCACTTGGCAGGTGACGTGCCAGGCTGAAGCCACCTGGCTTTACATCTCTGCCCCCAGTGAGAGGGGCCTGCGCGGGTCCAGCAGACAGGGGTTGTGTTAGACATTTCGCCCCATGTGCCCCACTGGGGAGCGGAGTGCAGGGCGGGAGCCAGGGCACCCCAGGGCACCGGTGCTGCAGTGCCCACAAGGGGCCGGGGCCCTGCCAGCAGAACGGTGGCACTGAATGCAATGAGCACGTGGAGAAAGGCTGTCTCTGGGCCAGCGTCTACTGCCCAGCCCAGGCACGAGCACTGAGAGGTGCATGGGGCATGGCTGGGGCTTGCCCTTCTGCGAACAGGCAACAGCCCCAGGGACCCGCCCCTGAGCCAGGGCCAGCCCTGAACCCCAGGCAGGTGCCATTCCCCGGCGCAGGACCAGAGAGGGGCCCACCTCGGCCTTCCTGGGGCTGAGCACAGGGGGCAGCTGTTTGCCCAGCGGGAGCCCTGCCCGGGAAACGAGAAGGCATGAATTGCAGGGAAAGTGGCCGTTCACACAGCCAATCGATGGCGGCAGATCCTGATCCCCTTCATTATTAGGATTTTCTTATGCATGTGCACGCAGCAGATTGATCGCTGGCTGCGAAGGCAAAATCAATTATTCATGTTAGAAATTAGAGAATGATTTATGTCTGCGGGAGGCTGAGCGGCGCGGATCCCTGGCAGCGTGGTGGCTGGAATCAGCTGGACACGTCACCAGGCACAGTGCCCCGCCCATCCTGGGCCCTGCCACCCAGCCCTGCCATGGGCCCCCCAGCCCTGTCCCACCCTGGCCTGCCACCCAGCCCATGCAGCCCATTCCTGTCCCAGGGCCCCTCCAGCCCTGCCCTGGGTCTCTGTCACTGCCCAGCCTCCCCTTCGAAACCCGCTGAGGAGGGCAGTGCCCCGCCTGCTTTAGACACCCTGCTTCTCTCCCCAGTCCAGTTCTCTTTATCTGTCCCGGTGTTTCCTCCCCCCCACCCCGCCCACAGAACTCCCTGTCCCTGTTTCGCCCCAGTCCAGATTGTATCAGAGGCAGCTGCTGGGGTGGGGTTACCCCATCCCCTGACGGGCAGTGCTTTGGGGTGGCGGGCCGGGGCACTGGCATTGATGACCCCAGACCCTGGGCGTGGTCCTAGGAGAGGGGCTCTTTTCAGCAGTGCTCAGGGATTAAGGTCATGCCCAGTGGCTGGCTCTGACTGGGGGCGGGGAGAGGGGCCGTGGGTGGATGACACCCAGCTGGGTGCTGGGGAAGGAACCTGACCTGCATGGGTAGGCGGTGATTTGATCCGATTCGTCGGCGGGATCCACTTGGAGCTGACCAAGTTTTGGCAGAGGAGGCTGGGCTGGGCCAGGCATGCCCCCCCGCCTCCCCAGCAACCCTGGGCTGAGCTGCGCCCAGGGCCCGTTGGACATCGGCCCCCCAGGGGCAAGGGGCCCAGCCGGTGAGATGTCCTCCCGCTCCCCGGCGCACTGGGCCCACGTTCAGAACTGTTCAGCCCGCAGGTCTGAGCCGATCTGGCTCCAGCTGGGGAGGCCCCCTGCTCCCAGCTCAGGCAATGGGCTTGCAACCGAGGGCCAGCAGCATGCCTAGCACTAGGGTTGCCAACTTTCTAACTGCTCAAAACTGAACACCCTTGCCCCGCCCCCTTCCCTGCCACTTTTGTGAGGCCCCCCCATCTTTTCATGTTCTCTGTATATATATATATATATATATATATCTCGTCCTACTGTATTTTCCACTCCATGCACCTGATGAAGTGGGTTTTAGCCCACAAAAGCTTATGCCCAAATAATCTTTCTAATGACACCATACAAGGGGTATTTAGCGTAAAGTATATTCCAGTTATGTCATATTCATAAGCATATTTCCATAAAGCATACGGAGTCAACGTCACACTGGGGATGGGGGGTTTGGGGTACAGGAGGGGGTTTCAGGCTGCTGCCAAGAGGTTTTGAGTGCTGGGGGCGGGGGCTTAGGGCTGGGGCAGGGGGTTGAGGTGTGGAAGGAGGTGCAGGCCTCCAGCTGGGGGTGTGGGCTCTGGGGTGAGGCCAGGTATGAGGGGCTTGGGGTACACGAGGGGGCTCTGGGCTAGAGCCGAGAGGTTTGGAGTGCAGGTGGGGATGCAGGGTCTGGGAGGGAGTTTGGGTGTGGGAGGAGGCTCAGGGGTGGGTAGGGGTGTGTGGAGTGCAGGTGGGGGTGCAGGGTCTGGGAGGGAGTTTGGGTGTGGGAGGAGGCTCAGGGGTGGGTAGGGGGGTGTGGAGTGCAGGTGGGGGTGCGGGGTCTGGGAGGGAGTTTGGGTGTGGGAGGGGGCTCAGGGGTGGGTAGGGGGTGTGGAGTGCACGTGGGGGTGCGGGGTCTGGGAGGGAGTTTGGGTGTGGGAGGATGCTCAGGGGTGGGTAGGGGGTTTGGAGTGCAGGTGGGGGTGCGGGGTCTGGGAGGGAGTTTGGGTGTGGGAGGGGGCTCAGGGGTGGGTAGGGGGTGTGGAGTGCAGGTGGGGGTGCGGGGTCTGGGAGGGAGTTTGGGTGTGGGAGGGGGCTCAGGGTGGGTAGGGGGTGTGGAGTGCAGGTGGGGGTGCGGGGTCTGGGAGGGAGTTTGGGTGTGGGAGGAGGCTCAGGGGTGGGTAGGGGGTGTGGAGTGCAGGTGGGGGTGCGGGGTCTGGGAGGGAGTTTGGGTGTGGGAGGGGGCTCAGGGGTGGGTAGGGGGTGTGGAGTGCAGGTGGGGGTGCGGGTCTGGGAGGGAGTTTGGGGTGTGGGAGGAGGCTCAGGGGTGGGTAGGGGGTGTGGAGTGCAGGTGGGGGTGCAGGGTCTGGGAGGGAGTTTGGGTGTGGGAGGGGGCTCAGGGGTGGGTAGGGGGTGTGGAGTGCAGGTGGGGGTGCAGGGTCTGGGAGGGAGTTTGGGTGTGGGAGGAGGCTCAGGGGTGGGTAGGGGGTGTGGAGTGCAGGTGGGGGTGCGGGGTCTGGGAGGGAGTTTGGGTGTGGGAGGGGGCTCAGGGGTGGGTAGGGGGTGTGGAGTGCAGGTGGGGGTGCAGGGTCTGGGAGGGAGTTTGGGTGTGGGAGGGGGCTCAGGGGTGGGTAGGGGGTGTGGAGTGCAGGTGGGGGTGTGGGGTCCTGGGAGGGAGTTTGGGTGTGGGAGGAGGCTCAGGGGTGGGTAGGGGGTGTGGAGTGCAGGTGGGGGTGCGGGGTCTGGGAGGGAGTTTGGGTGTGGGAGGGGGCTCAGGGGTGGGTAGGGGGTTGGGGGTGCAGGTGGGGGTGCAGGGTCTGGGAGGGAGTTTGGGTGTGGGAGGAGGCTCAGGGGTGGGTAGGGGGTGTGGAGTGCAGGTGGGGGTGCAGGGTCTGGGAGGGAGTTTGGGTGTGGGAGAAGGCTCAGGGGTGGGTAGGGGGGTTGGGGTGCAAGAAGGGATTCCGACCTGGGGCAGGGGCTCGGGGTGCGGGCTCTGAGAGGGAGTTTGGGTGCGGGGAGGGGGGTCCAACCTGGGGCAGGGGGTTCAGGGTGTGGGCTCCAGCCGGGCGTCACTTACCTCGGGCGGCTCCCGGTCAGTGCGCAGTGGGGCTAAGGCAGGTTCCCTGCCTGCCCTGGCTCTGTGCGGTTCCCGGAAGCAGCCGCCATGTCCGGCCCCTAGGCAGAGGCACAGCCAGGCAGCTCTGTGCGGTGCACGCTGCCCGCGCCCACAGGCACCGGCCCTGCAGCTCCCACTGGCTGCAGTTCCTGACCAATGGGATCTGGGGAGCCAGCACTGGGGACGGGGGCAGCACGCGGAGCTTCTCTGATCGCCTCTGTGCCCAGGGCCAGACATGCCGGCTGCTTCCAAGAGCCGCACAGAGCCAGCTGCCTTAGCCCCACTGCACTGCTGACCGGACTTTAAATGGCCCAGTCAGCAGTGCTGACCAGAGCCGCCAGGGTCCCTTTTCAACCAGGTGCTCAGGTCGAAAACCAGATGCCTGGCAAACCCTACCCAGCACGCCAGCCTGAGCGAACTGGTGCCTCCTCGGCTCCTGTCCGGTGCCTGGTGCCCTTGTCCTTTGCTTCTCTGCCCAGGGGTTCTGGCTGCAGCCTGGCACCCTGCCACAGGGCCCCTAGCTCCCCGGCTGCCCCCTGCCAGAGCCCCGCTGGGCCTGATGCCTGGGCTAGTGGCCGAGTTCCCTGGAGCAGCTTTCAGGGCCTGTGTGCAAAGCGCTGCTCAGCCAGGTGCAAACGGCCCCCAGCTTGGAGGTGGTGGCCCGGCCAGCCGTGGAGCCCTGCCCAATGGAGGGGGTGGCCCGGTGAGCCGTGGGACCAGGGCCGGTCCTAGGGCTTTTGCCGCCCCAAGCAAAAAATTTGCCACTTCAAGCTCCGAGAGCGCAACTGCCCAAGCGAAAAAGAAAAGACGAGGGCAGCCGGAGTGCCATCCAAGCAAAAAAAGACAGGCCTGCCCTGCCCCGTCTCTTCTGTGCCCATGGCCCAGCAAGCCTGTCGCCTCGGCCAAGTCCGGGCCCAGTGCATCTCCTCCAGGCCCATCCGTGGTGCCGCCCAGAGCTGCCCGGGGTTGGGAGAGGGCCTGAGCGGAGCTGTCTTGCTGAGGGCGCGGTTTGCCGCGTCCCCCGGGGGTGTCTGGCGGGGGCTGTGTCAGCACGTCCGGGCCTGGCGCCCCCGGCCTGGGCCGGAGCGAAGGGATTGCGAGGCAGGGACAGGCGTGGGATCTGGTTACAGGCAGCGCGGGGCAGAGCTCGAGAACAGACGCAGCACAAGGGCTTTTAGTGATAATTAATAATTAACATCGCCAATGGCGACCGGCGACAGGAAGCAGCTGAGCGGGGCCTGGCCCCAGCCCGCAGCGAGGGGACAAAGGGGGACGCAGCACTGAGTGGGAGCAGGGCAGCCTGCAGCATGGCCAGGGGGCTTGCGCCCGGGGGGAGGGTGCTTGGGAGTGGGGAGTGCCGGGGGGGGGGGGGCGGGGGACTGGCTGGCCGAGGGAGGTGCCAGGCTGATGAGTTTCACGCAGGCCCTGCCGGGTGGGCGTGTACCATGGGTACCTTCGCTCTGGTGCCCCCGTGCCCCGAGCGAGAGCCCTGCCTGGCCCTCAGGCTGTAACGGGCAGCAGGGAGCCGAGCGCCCCGTAGCGGGGCCCGTAGCGGGCCGGGGGTCTAGGCCTGGCTGGGCAGGGTGGGTGGCCTGTGCGCTCGGGGGCTGCTGGCGGCACGGGACCAACTTGGCCCCACAAGTTATTGTGAGCTGCACATCATGACCCCTCCCCCCCACGGGAGCGTTTGGTCGGGTTTATTGGGTCCCTTTAGGAGGGCAAGAGCCAGGGCCCCACAGAGCTTGGGGGATGGGGGGAGAATGGGAACCTCACAGAGATCGGTGGGGGGAGAACAGGAACCCCACAGAGCTCAGGGGAGGGGGGAAGAACGGGAACCCCACAGAGCTCAGGGGCAGGGGGAGAACAGGAACCCCACAGATCTTGGGGAGGGGAGAGAAGGGGAAGCCCACTGGGGAGGGGGGGAAATGGGAACCTCACAGAGCTCGGGGGCCGGGGGAGAACGGGGCTGGAACTTGTACTTTCCTTTCCGTCACTGCAGACTAGGCCACGGGGAAATGCACCAGAGACTCGAAGCCAAGAATCAGCCCAGCGCGGTCGGTCGGTGGGAGTTGGCGTCCGCAGAGCCAGAGAGCACCGCCCCGCTGGGTCCCAGGGCCTAGGGTGACTGTATTTCCTAAAGGGCAAATGGGGCTAGCCCAAGCCCCCCTCCCTGCCTGGGGCTGGCCCGAGCCCCTCCATGGGCTGGCCCGAGCTGCTCGCCGGAGCCCTGCCTCCCTCCGCACAGGGCTGGCATTGCCCCTTGCTTCTCCGCACCCCACGTGTTTGGCAAAAGCCAACAGGACAAATGCCCACGTTCGCCAAAAAAAGTTGGGAAGTCCAGGACAGGGCTTAAGAAGGGACTGTCCCAGCCAAACCAGGCCTTATGGTCACCCTACCAGGGCCCCTCCCTGAGGCCAGTCAGCCGGGGGAGAAGTGAGCCCAAGAGAGGTGGGACAGGACGAGCCAGGCCAGAGGAACAGACGGTCCCCAGCCCTGCCCATCTCCTGCAAAGAACTGACCCAGCAGAGCCCCAGAGCCCCAGCCATCTCCACGGCAGCCCTGGCGCTCAGGCACCCAAGGACCAGACTGGGGAGTGCTGGGCACTGCAGCCCGGGGGGCAGAGCCAGGGAACCGGGAGCAGCGCCGGTTGGCAGGGGACATGCTGCACGGTGCCCTTGCCCAGGCTTCAGCGCCCAGCAAGGTAAAGCTGGGCACACAGCGAGCGCTGGCGTGAGCCCTGCTGGCTCCAGTCTGCTGCCCCGGGCCTGGAGACTCGCTGTTTGCCTTAGGCTGTCACCCCGGGAGCGGAAGGCGGTAGGGGGCATTGCGGGGGCATTGCGGGGGCACGCGCTGTTGTGGCGCCAGTTTGTGTCGAGCAGCTCGAAGAGACCTGCTGACAAGGAACAAGCGTGTGCACAAGATGCTCTGGGACCTCTGCACCCCGGCTCCGGGTGGGCGTGTGTGGCCCTGTGTCCGGGCAGGGTGGGAGCTCCCATGGCTCACGCACGCTGGAAGAGGCTCCACGTCCTCTTTGTCTGGTAAAGCTGCCCTGGTGTCAAGGCTGGTGGATTTGAACTGGATTTAGACCCTCGAGGCCCCATGTGGACACACGCAGGCCGGGTCTACACCCCGTGCAGAGTGCTTAGGTTGATCTAACTCGCAGGGTGTGTCACGGAGTCCCCGGGCGATGCCCTGGAACTGCTCCCTACGAAGCCAGGCAGGACTCTAGGGAAGTCTCCTTTCTGGGAGCAGCCTGTCTGCAGGACACACAGCTCACCCGGCTTCCACCTTCCTGGGTCTGACCTCGGAGCATTCAGCATCCTCTCCCCTCCATGCACTTTCCACAGCGAGTCCGCCCAGGCGGAGTCCTGGGGAAGCCAGAGGATCCTGCCCCCCAACTCCGCAGTCAGACGGGACTCTCAGCCAGCCAGTAAAACAGAAGGTTTATTAGATGACAGGAACATGGTCTAACATAGAGCTTGTAGGTACAGAGAACAGGACCCCTCAGCCAGGTCCAATTTGGGGGGCAGGGAGGCCAGACCCCCATCTAGGACTCCCTCCATGTCCCCAGCCAGCTCCAAAGTGAAACTCTCCAGACCCTCCTCTCACTTTTGTCCCTGTCCCAGGCCAGGAGGCCACCTGATTACTTTGTTCTCCAAGACCTTCAGTTGGCACCTCGCATGGGAGGGCCCCAGGCCATCAGTGGCCAGGAGACAGGGTGTCGGCCATTCTTTGTGCAGACACCATCACACTAGCCCTCTAGGGCTCTGAAACAATCACACTCCCTTATCCCACCACCTAGATACTTAAGAACTGCATAGGGGAAACTGAGGCACCCCTACAATATTCAGAGGAAACATTAAGAACGATCCCACTTCGTCACATCTCTCCCCACTTCAAGACCGAACTGAGCAAGGTCACTTTAGCCAGTGACCTGGGGAAGTTCGAACCCACCAACGTTCCCATGGATGCCCGAGCATCTCTCCCGTTCCTTGGTGGGAGTTACACCAGGCCCTTCCAGTTTCACGCCCTCCCTTAGGTCGGGTGAGCTTGATGGCACTTGCTGGCGCCATGTGGGAAGGTTTAAGTGGCCCATGCCCTTTTGCCACCCCAAAACCCCTGGGGTTCAAACTGAGATCAAGTCTTCTCCCAGCTCTCCAGTCTGGAGAGCTGTGATTTGGGCCTTCTTGGTTAAGAGCCCCCATCTTGACCTTGGCCACCCTCTGACCATGTGTCTCTGTCACCAGCAGCTCGGTCTGGAATTCAGGTGCTGGGGAAGGGATGGGGACCTGTTTCCTCTCGCTGGCTGGGCCTGGGGTCACAGCCCCGCTGAGCCCTGTCCCTGGTCGCTCCCTCCCTGCCGTGGACTCACTTCCCAGCAGCGCCTCTGGACCAGGCAAACCTGGTTGGCAGCCGATCTGCCCTGCCTCTGGGTCCCCCCACTCAGCTGGGGTCTTATCTCCCCCCTTGCTCAACACTGCCCTTGCTGTCCCAGTGGGGGCAGGCAGCGAGCTCCCTGCTCTCCTTACAGCATCAGAGCCAGCGTGAGCCCCCTTTTTGGTGTGCAAGGGGGCGGGGAACATCTCTCTGTCCCACCCAGTCCCAGGGGTCTGGTTACAGGCAGGCAGGTAGCCTGAGCCTAGCGGCTCCTCCCCCCTGCCAGCCAGGTCATCTGCATTTTCACTGACCATTTCCCTCTCCGCCGATTGGTTCCCTGGATTCAAATTCAAACCCTTGGCAGTTACAGGAGCAGGGCCTGGATCCTGTCCCAAAGAGACACAGTCACCCCACAACAGGGTCTCGCAGCTGGTATCCTGGAGAATCCCAACGGCCAGGCAGCCCCACCCCTCCTGGGTCTGCACAGGGATCTGGGCCATAGGCAGGGCGAGGGGCTTCGTCCCTGGGACCCTCACCCAGCCCCTCAGCCTCTGAGGCCGCACCACCCAGGGCCTGACACCAGTTCTCTCTGTCCCAGGATCTCGCCACCCCAGGAAAGTCTCCCCATTGACCATCACCTTCCCCTCCCACTGGAGGTCCGAGGGGCCTGGCCCCAGGAGACTCCACACAGACATACAGGTTGGGGTCAGGAGTGGGAGCCTGTCCACCTCCCCACCCATCTGGCTGACGGAGTCTATGGCCTTGGGACCCAGCAAGAGAGCTAGACACCGGGGCTTTTCCGCAGGGTCCCCCTGGTTCAAATCGCCAGCCTGCTCAAAGGCAGTGAGGTGGGCATCCACACACACCCCCCCTTAACCAGGGGCAGCAATTTAGTCTTGAGGTTCCCTGCGGAACTGGCCCCCCGGGGTCTATCCCCACTCACCCCTGGGAGGTCCCCTAGGCCTCTCCGCTCCCCCACCGCCAGTTCATCCTGCTGCTGCTTCTGCAGCTCTTTCTTGGGCTCTCGCTGTCTCTCACAGTCCTCTTGCTCTCTCGGACTCAGCTCCAATCCCGATCGTGAAGACCCTCGTCTGGTCGGGGACAGGAGTCTTGGGGATGCCTGGCTCCCACTCCAGCTGCTCCCAGATCCTGCTGTAGCCCCATTTGGGGTCAGGAATCTGTTCCTTAGAGCGGTCATCCTCCTCCAGCTGCACGATGAACTGTGCTTTGGTGAACTTTCCAATGCTCAACCCTCTCTTCCTGCACAGGGTTACAATGTCCTTCTTAAGGAGATGGTGACAGGCCATCACTCCACTCTTCCCAAGTTGTTGTGGACTCACACACCTGTGTGCTCTCAGCTCCCCACGGTTTCCAGGAAGAACCCCTAGAACCTTCTCGAGGTCACCACCTCTCTCCCAGGGTTGAGCTGCAGACTCCTCCACTCCTGAAACTGCTCCTCTCTGAGCCTTCAGCACGCCTCATCAATCCCCCTTCGTTTTACTGCTCCCCAGTCACTTACTGCAAGAAGCGCCATTCATGGGGTACAGTACATCCCACCTCTGCCACCAGTTGTCACGGAGTCCCCGGGCGATGCTCTGGAGCTGCTCACTGCGAAGCCAGGCAGGACTCTGGGGAAGTCTCCTTTCTGTGAGCAGCCTGTCTTCAGGACACACAGCTCACCCGGCTTCCACCTTCCTGGGTCTGACCTCGGAGCATTCAGCATCCTCTGCCCCTCTGTGCGCTTCCCACAGCGAGTCTGCCCAGGCAGGCTCCCGGGGAAGCCAGAGAGTCCTGCCCCCCAACTTCGCAGTCAGACGTGACTCTCAGGCAGCCAGTAAAACAGAGGTTTATTAGACGACAGGAACACGGTCTAGAACAGAGCTTGTAGGTGCAGAGAACAGAACCCCTCAGCCCGGTCCATTTTGGAGGGCAGGGAGGCCAGAGCCCCATCTGGGCCTCCCTCCATTTCCCCAGCCAGCTCCAAACTGAAACTCTCCCGCCCCTCCTCTGGCCTTTCTGTCTTTCCAAGGCCAGGAGGCCACCTGATCTCTTTGTTCTCCAACCCCTTCAGTCGGCATCTTTGCAGAGGAGGGGCCCAGGCCATCAGTTGCCAGGAGACAGGGTGTCGGCCATTCTCTGTGCAGACACCATCACACTGGCCCTCTCCGGCTCTGCAACAATCACACCCCCTTATCCCCCCACCTAGATACTTAAGAACTGCCTAGGGGAAACTGAGGCACCCACACAGTATTCAGAGGAAACATTAAGAACAGTCCCCCTTCGTCACAGGACTAGAGCTAGTGCCTCCCGGAGAGCAGGGCAGAACAGCCCCTGCCAGCGAGGGAAGAGACGCCAGCCCTCCAGCGGCGTAGCCGCAGTGCCATAGCGCACTGCAGACACAGCCTAGCTACCGTGGCTCAACAATCCCTGGGCGGATCGTCTGCCAGGGCAGCGCAGGGGCTCAGAGGGGGTGGTCAGAATGGGCCCTTGGGGCTTCTGCCTCTGCCAGTCCAGGAGCTAAGTGACACTGCCCGACACTGGGCTTAGAGCCCCTGCACAGCCTCCCTCCGCACCGGCCTTCAGCATGGACGGGGCCTCATCCCCTGAGCACGTCCAGCCGGGACCCGCACTGCCACGGGCAGGCAGGGCACCGCACATGGCTCCCGCGGGTGCGTGCAGGTGCTGAAACGGCCAAGGTGCACACTCAGCCCTCTGCCTTCTCTGTGCCCTGCGGCACCCATCTGCAGGGACATCTACCGCCCGCTGCCCCCGTGTCGCCGGCCACCGACGTCCACTAACCCCAGCCCCTCCTGTCGCCCCGTCCCGCGCCGGGCGAGGTGTCTGGGTGGGGCTGTGACCTGCGCAGGGAGGGTGAGCAGTGGGGTGAGGCAGGTGGGGGGACTGGGCGTTCCACCGCCCAGTGAGGGGGAGGCGCTAGTTCCATGGGGCTACGTGGGGATCTTGGGAATGGCAACGTTGGGGTGTCCGCAGCCATGCAGTACATGTTGGGGGTGGGATGGGACGGACCCTCTGGGGAGCCCAGCGCTGGGTGCCCCCCTGCCATGGGTGCTGGGGGACCCTATGGGGCTGGGGTGGGGTGGACCCATGGGTAGGGCTGGACGCCGGGAGGTGGATGCTGTGCTTGGCACTCACAGCCCTGGCTACACCCGTGCCAGCCCACCAGCTGCACAGCCCCCCATCCCCACGTGGCACTGCCTCTGTGTGTGCTCCCCCCGCAGCCCTATCTCGCTGCCAGCTCGGCTCTAATTTCCTGTCCATTGTCCCCGCTGCCAGCCCCGCCTGCCGTGTGGGGCCGAGTCCTGCGCCCAGCCCTCGCACACTCCAACGGCTCCTTTCCACAGCCATGTCTGTGCCTCCTGCCCCCCGGCGCCCTCCCCCACACCCTGCTGCTGCTACGCACCCCCTCTTCCCCCTGCCTGCCACATGCCAGCCCCCGGGCGCCCTCCCCCAGACCCTGCTGCTGCTACGCACCCCCTGTGCCCTCTGCCTGCCACATGCCAGCCCCCAGCGCCCTCCCCCACACCCTGCTCCTGCTACGCACCCCCTCTGCCTCCTGCCTGCCACATGCCAGCCCCCGGGCGCCCTCCCCCACACCCTGCTGCTGCTACGCACCCCCTCTGCCCCCTGCCTGCCACATGCCAGCCCCCGGGCACCCTCCCCCAGACCCTGCTGCTGCTACGCACCCCCTCTGCCCCCTGCCTGCCACATGCCAGCCCCCGGGCGCCCTCCCCCACACCCTGCTGCTGCTACGCACCCCCTCTGCCTCCTGCCTGCCACATGCCAGCCCCCGGCGCCCTCCCCCAGACCCTGCTGCTGCTACTCACCCCCTGTGCCCTCTGCCTGCCACATGCCAGCCCCCGGGCACCCTCCCCCACACCCTGCTGCTGCTACGCACCCCCTGTGCCCCCTGCCTGCCACATGCCAGCCCCCGGCGCCCTCCCCCACACCCTGCTGCTGCTACGCACCCCCTCTTCCCCCTGCCTGCCACATGCCAGCCCCCGGGCGCCCTCCCCCAGACCCTGCTGCTGCTACGCACCCCCTCTGCCCCCTGCCTGCCACATGCCAGCCCCCGGGCACCCTCCCCCAGACCCTGCTGCTGCTACGCACCCCCTCTGCCCCCTGCCTGCCACATGCCAGCCCCCGGGCGCCCTCCCCCACACCCTGCTGCTGCTACGCACCCCCTCTGCCTCCTGCCTGCCACATGCCAGCCCCCGGCGCCCTCCCCCAGACCCTGCTGCTGCTACTCACCCCCTGTGCCCTCTGCCTGCCACATGCCAGCCCCCGGGCACCCTCCCCCACACCCTGCTGCTGCTACGCACCCCCTGTGCCCCCTGCCTGCCACATGCCAGCCCCCGGCGCCCTCCCCCACACCCTGCTGCTGCTACGCACCCCCTCTGCCCCCTGCCTGCCACATGCCAGCCCCCGGGCGCCCTCCCCCACACCCTGCTGCTGCTACGCACCCCCTCTGCCCCCTGCCTGCCACATGCCAGCCCCCGGCGCCCTCCCCCAGACCCTGCTGCTGCTACGCACCCCCTCTGCCCCCTGCCTGCCACATGCCAGCCCCCGGGCACCCTCCCCCACACCCTGCTGCTGCTACGCACCCCCTCTGCCTCCTGCCTGCCACATGCCAGCCCCCGGCGCCCTCCCCCAGACCCTGCTGCTGCTACTCACCCCCTGTGCCCTCTGCCTGCCACATGCCAGCCCCCGGCACCCTCCCCCACACCCTGCTGCTGCTACTCACCCCCTGTGCCCTCTGCCTGCCACATGCCAGCCCCCGGCGCCCTCCCCCAGACCCTGCTGCTGCTACTCACCCCCTGTGCCCTCTGCCTGCCACATGCCAGCCCCCGGGCACCCTCCCCCAGACACTGCTGCTGCTACGCACCCCCTCTGCCCCCTGCCTGCCACATGCCAGCCCCCGGGCGCCCTCCCCCACACCCTGCTGCTGCTACGCACCCCCTCTGCCCCCTGCCTGCCACATGCCAGCCCCCGGGCACCCTCCCCCACACCCTGCTGCTGCTACGCACCCCCTGTGCCCTCTGCCTGCCACATGCCAGCCCCCAGCGCCCTCCCCCACACCCTGCTGCTGCTACGCACCCCCTCTGCCCCCTGCCTGCCACATGCCAGCCCCCGGGCACCCTCCCCCACACCCTGCTGCTGCTACGCACCCCCTGTGCCCTCTGCCTGCCACATGCCAGCCCCCAGCGCCCTCCCCCACACCCTGCTGCTGCTACGCACCCCCTCTGCCCCCTGCCTGCCACATGCCAGCCCCCGGGCACCCTCCCCCACACCCTGCTGCTGCTACGCACCCCCTCTGCCCCCTGCCTGCCACATGCCAGCCCCCGGGCACCCTCCCCCACACCCTGCTGCTGCTACGCACCCCCTCTGCCTCCTGCCTGCCACATGCCAGCCCCCGGGCACCCTCCCCCAGACACTGCTGCTGCTACGCACCCCCTCTGCCCCCTGCCTGCCACATGCCAGCCCCCGGCGCCCTCCCCCACACCCTGCTGCTGCTACGCACCCCCTGTACCCTCTGCCTGCCACATGCCAGCCCCCGGGCACCCTCCCCCACACCCTGCTGCTGCTACGCACCCCCTGTGCCCCCTGCCTGCCACATGCCAGCCCCCGGCGCCCTCCCCCACACCCTGCTGCTGCTACGCACCCCCTCTGCCCCCTGCCTGCCACATGCCAGCCCCCGGGCACCCTCCCCCACACCCTGCTGCTGCTACGCACCCCCTCTGCCCCCTGCCTGCCACATGCCAGCCCCCGGCGCCCTCCCCCAGACACTGCTGCTGCTACGCACCCCCTCTGCCCCCTGCCTGCCACATGCCAGCCCCCGGGCACCCTCCCCCACACCCTGCTGCTGCTACGCACCCCCTCTGCCCCCTGCCTGCCACATGCCAGCCCCCGGGCACCCTCCCCCAGACCCTGCTGCTGCTACGCACCCCCTCTTCCCCCTGCCTGCCACATGCCAGCCCCCGGGCACCCTCCCCCACACCCTGCTGCTGCTACGCACCCCCTCTGCCTCCTGCCTGCCACATGCCAGCCCCCGGCGCCCTCCCCCAGACCCTGCTGCTGCTACTCACCCCCTGTGCCCTCTGCCTGCCACATGCCAGCCCCCGGGCACCCTCCCCCACACCCTGTTGCTGCTACGCACCCCCTCTGCCCCCTGCCTGCCACATGCCAGCCCCCGGGCGCCCTCCCCCACACCCTGCTGCTGCTACGCACCCCCTCTGCCCCCTGCCTGCCACATGCCAGCCCCCGGGCACCCTCCCCCACACCCTGCTGCTGCTACTCACCCCCTGTGCCCCCTGCCTGCCACATGCCAGCCCCCGGGCACCCTCCCCCACACCCTGCTGCTGCTACTCACCCCCTGTGCCCCCTGCCTGCCACATGCCAGCCCCCGGCGCCCTCCCCCAGACCCTGCTGCTGCTACTCACCCCCTGTGCCCTCTGCCTGCCACATGCCAGCCCCCGGGCACCCTCCCCCACACCCTGCTGCTGCTACGCACCCCCTGTGCCCCCTGCCTGCCACATGCCAGCCCCCGGCGCCCTCCCCCACACCCTGCTGCTGCTACGCACCCCCTCTGCCCCCTGCCTGCCACATGCCAGCCCCCGGGCACCCTCCCCCACACCCTGCTGCTGCTACGCACCCCCTCTTCCCCCTGCCTGCCACATGCCAGCCCCCGGCGCCCTCCCCCAGACCCTGCTGCTGCTACGCACCCCCTCTGCCCCCTGCCTGCCACATGCCAGCCCCCGGGCACCCTCCCCCACACCCTGCTGCTGCTACGCACCCCCTCTGCCCCCTGCCTGCCACATGCCAGCCCCCGGGCACCCTCCCCCACACCCTGCTGCTGCTACGCACCCCCTCTGCCCCCTGCCTGCCACATGCCAGCCCCCGGCGCCCTCCCCCAGACCCTGCTGCTGCTACTCACCCCCTGTGCCCTCTGCCTGCCACATGCCAGCCCCCGGGCACCCTCCCCCACACCCTGCTGCTGCTACGCACCCCCTCTGCCTCCTGCCTGCCACATGCCAGCCCCCGGGCACCCTCCCCCAGACCCTGCTGCTGCTACTCACCCCCTGTGCCCTCTGCCTGCCACATGCCAGCCCCCGGGCACCCTCCCCCAGACACTGCTGCTGCTACGCACCCCCCTCTGCCCTCTGCCTGCCACATGCCAGCCCCCGGGCACCCTCCCCCACACCCTGCTGCTGCTACGCACCCCCTCTTCCCCCTGCCTGCCACATGCCAGCCCCCGGGCACCCTCCCCCCCTGCTGCTGCTGCTCACCCCCCTCTGCCCCCTGCCTGCCACATGCCAGCCCCCGGGCGCCCTCCCCCACACCCTGCTGCTGCTACGCACCCCCCTCTGCCCCCTTCCTGCCACATGCCAGCCCCCGGGCACCCTCCCCCACACCCTGCTGCTGCTACGCACCCCCTCTGCCCCCTGCCTGCCACATGCCAGCTCCCGGGCACCCTCCCCCACACCCTGCTGCTGCTACGCACCCCCTCTGCCCTCTGCCTGCCACATGCCAGCCCCCGGGCGCCCTCCCCCACACCCTGCTGCTGCTACGCACCCCCTCTTCCCCCTGCCTGCCACATGCCAGCCCCCGGCGCCCTCCCCCAGACCCTGCTGCTGCTACGCACCCCCTCTGCCCCCTGCCTGCCACATGCCAGCCCCCGGGCACCCTCCCCCACACCCTGCTGCTGCTGCTCACCCCCCTCTGCCCCCTGCCTGCCACATGCCAGCCCCCGGGCGCCCTCCCAAACACCCTGCTGCTACTACGCACCCCCCTCTGCCCCCTGCCTGCCACATGCCAGCCCCCGGGCACCCTCCCCCACACCCTGCTGCTGCTAAGCACCCCCTCTGCCCCCTGCCTGCCACATGCCAGCCCCCGGCGCCCTCCCCCACACCCTGCTGCTGCTACGCACCCCCTCTGCCCCCTGCCTGCCACATGCCAGCCCCCAGGCGCCCTCCCCCAGACCCTGCTGCTGCTACGCACCCCCTCTGCCCCCTGCCTGCCACATGCCAGCCCCCGGGCACCCTCCCCCACACCCTGCTGCTGCTGCTCACCCCCCTCTGCCCCCTGCCTGCCACATGCCAGCCCCCGGGCGCCCTCCCAAACACCCTGCTGCTACTACGCACCCCCCTCTGCCCCCTGCCTGCCACATGCCAGCCCCCGGGCACCCTCCCCCACACCCTGCTGCTGCTAAGCACCCCCTCTGCCCCCTGCCTGCCACATGCCAGCCCCCGGGCGCCCTCCCCCACACCCTGCTGCTGCTACGCACCCCCTCTGCCCCCTGCCTGCCACATGCCAGCCCCCGGCGCCCTCCCCCACACCCTGCTGCTGCTACGCACCCCCTCTGCCCCCTGCCTGCCACATGCCAGCCCCCGGGCACCCTCCCCCAGACACTGCTGCTGCTACGCACCCCCTCTGCCCCCTGCCTGCCACATGCCAGCCCCCGGCGCCCTCCCCCACACCCTGCTGCTGCTACGCACCCCCTCTGCCCCCTGCCTGCCACATGCCAGCCCCCGGCGCCCTCCCCCACACCCTGCTGCTGCTACGCACCCCCACTGCCTCCTGCCTGCCAGATGCCAGCCCCCGGGCGCCCTCCCCCACACCCTGCTGCTGCTACACACCCCCTGTGCCCTCTGCCTGCCACATGCCAGCCCCCTGCGCCCTCCCCCAGACCCTGCTGCTGCTACGCACCCCCTCTGCCCTCTGCCTGCCACATGCCAGCCCCCGGGCACCCTCCCCCACACCCTGCTGCTGCTACGCACCCCCTCTGCCCCCTGCCTGCCACATGCCAGCCCCCAGGCGCCCTCCCCCAGACCCTGCTGCTGCTACGCACCCCCTCTGCCCCCTGCCTGCCACATGCCAGCCCCCGGGCACCCTCCCCCACACCCTGCTGCTGCTGCTGCTCACCCCCCCTCCCCACCTGCCTGCCACCGGGGCCAGCCCCCGGACATCCTCCCCCAGACCCTGCTGCTGCTCAGCCCCTCCCCACCCATGTGCTAAGGTGGGCTGGGGGAGGGGTGGATGCTGGGGGGGGGGAGTGTGCAGGGTGGGGGAGGGGAGGGGTGCTGGGTTGGAGTGTGAAGGGGGAGGGGCTGGGTGCTGGGGTGCTAGGATAGGTCACTGGAGTTAAGGGGGTTCCTGTTCCTTCTATCCCATGGAATGTGACTCTGGCCAGTCTCACTCAGCGAAATGTCCCATCTCGTTTTGGCTCCTGCTCAGGTTGTGGCCTCTGTGGCTTCCAGTGGCTGTGAGTTCCCCAGGCTAATTGTAGCTTGGGTTAAGAGCACCTCCTTTGATCAGCTGGAGTGTGCTTTCCTCACCTGCCCCCAGGGTCCCCTTGTCCCTGTCTAGGGGCAGGGTGCGGGAGAAGCTGTCAGTGCCATCCCTGTGCTAGGCAGCTTGTGCCCTGCTGTCCTGTCCCCTCATGGCCCCCCACTTCCTGCACCAGCCGCTCCCACTGTTCCACCCCCAGTGCATGCCTTGGAGCCCCCCTTTCTGAAACAGGGTGGCCAGAAGGGAAGGTCCAAGGGCAAGGGCAGAAGAAGGGCTACCCTGTGCTTAGAAGCCTGGCCTGGGGCTCTACCCGCCCTCCTCGGCCCCAGACTTCCTAGGTGGCCCTGGATGAGTCCCTCAGTCTCTCGGAGTCTCCCCACCTGTGCCCGGCCACTGGGGGGTGAGGGGCACCCAGGTACGGGGGGAACAGACAGACCAGCGCCTCGGACGGATAAAACCACCTGCAGCACCCCGGGGCTGAAACAACCCAGGGGCCCAGCCCCTGTGTGCCCCAGCAGGAGAGGGCTGGAGGGAGGGCAGAGGTTCTCCGATCGGCCCGTCCGGGGCAAAGACGGGTGTGAGGCAGGGGCGGGCGCCAGGCGTGAGCCGTGACGGACAGCGCACCGTGCGCACGGGGGACGTGGATACGCTCCGATGCTCACACAGGAGGATGGTTGCATGTTGCATCCCCAGTGGCGTAATGAGCCTGCTCGAAGGCCCCAGGGAGCCAGCGGGCCCGGCCCCATTGGCAGTCTCAGCATGCTCGGCCTGGCTGCCTGCCTGCTTGTTTTGGTACCTGGCTGTCGTGGGGGGCAGGGGAGCGGGTGCTACGCACTGTGCTGATAACACCAAGCGGGTCGCTGAGGCTGAGAGACATCCAGCTGCGGCTGCTCACAGCTCCGCGGGGCTGGGGGAGTTGGCAGGGGCGCTGGCTGAGGGACCGGTTGCAGTGTCGAGGCCTGAAGCAGCTGGATGGGCTCCTGGGCCCCCGCGCTGCCCCGGGGGGCACAGAGCAGGGGTTGTGGCGCCTGGAGCGGGTGTGTGGCTGGGGCAGGCCCTCTTCCTGGGCCCCGAACACCTGTGCACCCGGGGCACGGCGTGCTGGGCGGAGTGCTCGGGCGCAGGGCGGCAGCAGGGGCCGGGCATGGGGACAATTGCTACGGCAGACCGGGTGCTTCCGACTTTGGACTGGGACTAAGGTGATCCAGGTTCAGTTCCTGGCTCTGACGCCAACTCCCTGTTACCCTCGGGCAGCTCCTGGCTTCTCTCTGAGCCCCAGCACCCCGTACAGTGTGGGGGGGACAGTCCTGCCTCCTCCCTCTGGGTAGGAAAGATTGCGCCACAGGAGTCCGGGCAGCACCGGGCACAGCGGGCAGTGCTGCTATCGGCCGCGGGCAGCGAAGGGTGCAGGTCCCGCACGTGTGGCCTTGTTTCTGTTTGTGGGGGACGGAGATGGCAGCCCAGCGACTGGCCGGCTCCCGGCTGCCAGGCCAGTGGGACTGCCATGGTATCAGCTCCTCACCCATCACCAAACCCATCTCCAAGCCACCTGGGCCAGCGAGACCCGAGGGCCCGACCGGCGGCTGGGCCAAGGCTCTGCACGGGGCCTGCTGGGGGCTGCCTCGGGGACCGTGGGCCCAGCCCCTGGCGGGATCCCACCAGCAGCATCTTCCACCCCCCCAGCCAGGACTGAGCCTCGGGCTGCAGGCTCAGACAGGGGTGGGAACCTCCCTGTGCTCTGGCTTCCCATGGCAGGAGACTCCCCCGGCTGCCCTGGCTCCAGCTCCCCCGCAGACCCCCGCCCCGGCCCCTCCCCAACCAGCGAGTAACCCCCACTCCTCGTCCCCACCCCCTGGGGCTCCCCCCTCCAGGCTGGGCCTCTCCCGCCCCGAGCCCCTGGCTCCAGGCAGGGAGGGCCCAGGACTGCTCCCCAGGGCGCTCGCCTGACAGCCCCACACCTCGGGCAGCAAGGGAAGGGAAGGCAAAGGGCCAGCGCTGGGTGTGGGGGGCACCTGGGGGTCCAGGGGCCGGGAGCTGCCGGGCCACGTGCTACCGTCCTGCGAGCGCAGCGCAGCGCAGCGCCCCGGGGTGCAGGACCCGCCCGGGCAGCTCCGGGCTCCCACCGCCCCTCCGCGCCCGGGCCCCGAGAGCTCTGCCACGCCGGGCAGTAAATCAGCGCCGCCGGCCCCGCCTCCCAGCTCCCCATTGGCCGCCGCCGGCGCAGCTCCCGAGCCCATTGGCCGCCGGGCCGTGGCTGGCTCCCTATAAGTGGTCCGCGGGGCTGGCTGGGCTGCAGCCGCGGGAGCCGGGCCGGCAGCGGGGAGCAGCGTGCGGGCTGCGCCGGGCCCCGTGAGTAGCCGTGGGCGGGTCAGGTTCCCCGAGGCTGGGCAGAGGCGACGGGGATGGGCGCAGGCGGCGGGGCGTGGGGGGCTTGGTAGCCCCTGGGGCAAAGTTCTCTTCTGCCTCCCCGAAGGGCTGCCATGGGGTGGGGGCAGTGGCTGGGGTGAGGGATATTGGGGAGGGGGGCTGATGGGGAAGGAGGCGGTATGGCTGGCGGTAGGGCTCTGGGGCCAAGGGAAGGGGTGGGTGACAGGCATGGGGAGGGATGCTAGGGAGTGGTTATGGATGGGAGGGCATGGGGTGGGGGGGTGATGGCCCTTGGGGGGGTTGGGGGCTCTCTATCTGCAGAGTCCCCTGGCACAGCGGGCGGCTGGCGGGCAGCCTGCAGGTGGAAGTGGCCGCTCTCCTCCGAGGAGCCCACGTCCCGTCGGGCTGGCGCTCGGATGCTAAGGTGACTGCCCAGCGCCACACTGCATTAGCAGCTGGCTGAGCCCCAGAGCCCAGGGCTCCAAAGCCGAGGGGGCTGAGTGGCACCAGACTGGCTGGGGGAGCCGGCTATCCAGGTTCTGCCGGTTACAGCCCCTCAGAGCTGCCCAGTGCAGCGATGGGACCGTGCCGGCTGGGTCAGTGGGGGGCTGGAGCAGGGTGTAGTATGGGGGGGCTGAGAGCCACTGAACCAGACCATAGCCCCTGGATACGATGGAGACCACGCCAAGCCAGGGCATTTGGCAGCACCCCTAGCTCCAGCGCCTCTGGGGGTCCGAACACCCTGGGGCTGTCGGCGCTTGGCGGATTCCTCCAGCCGGGGTCCAGTGTGACCAGCTGCTTGCAGCCCTGGGCCGGATCTGCAGGCTCCGGGCTGGGACCTGGGTTCACTGCGGCACCACCTGGTACCTGGCACTTTGCTGGGCTCTGGTTCCAAGCGGTGCCTGGACGTGACCAGCAGGAGAGCTTTGGGTGGGATGAGCCCCCTGGGCTGCCAGCGGGGGGGCTGTAACACCCCTGGGGTGCTGGGAGGTCATGGCATGTGGCTGCGTGGCGCTCTGTGATGCCGTTCACTGGGGCGAGGCCGTGGCTGGGGAGTTGTGACCTCACCAGGATGCTGCGAGGGGTGCTGGACTGTCCCCATGGCTGGGAAGTGACCTGGCCCAGCCCACCTGGGGTGGGGTCCCTGCACACTGAGAAGGTGGGGCTGGGGTGGCCTGGGCTGTGCTTCCCCCTGCCCGGGCACCTGGAATGCTCAGGGATCCAGCCTGTGGGTGCAGCTTCTGGAGGGGGTGGGAGGTTGGGGCTACCTGGGGGGCTGTGGGATCTGGACTGCCCACAGGAGAGAGCCGTGAGTCAGTCACCTGGTGCCAGGAGCTTGAGAGGGAGAGAAGGGAACCAGGCACGGTGGAGTGATCCATCCCATCTTCCAGCCCCAGCTCCTGGCAGAGGTGACCCCAGCTCAGTGCTAGGTGCCCTGTCTGCTCTGAGCCTTGGGGGGCTGGGATGTTGCCACTCGCTCCCCCTTGGTGTCCCCCAGGGAGGCCTCAAAGAGCAGTCTCTGCCTCCCCCATTCCCACAGGATTGGGCCCCATGGGCCGGGCCAGGCCAGCACAGCACTCTTTACTGGGCTGCTCCCTGCCCTGGAGGCGGTGCTTACTCCAGCATGCCCTACTCCCTGTGCCCCTCTTCTCTCTGGCCTCGCCCCATGGCTGCCCCTGGGCTTAGAGCCAGGCCAAGAACTCTCTAAGGCTCACCTCTGCCTCCTGCCTGAGGGTGAAGCCTCGTGCCCCTCCTGGCCCTGAAGGCTGCCCAGGAGCTCTGAGCCCCACATCTGGCCCTTGGGTCTGCCCCTTGTGCTTTGTTCCCTGCCCTGGAAGTGTGATGGGGGGAGGAGGGGGAGACTAGGCAGAGGTGGGAGCCTGGGGGTATTGTCCCCAGCAAAGGGCACCCCATTGCAGCTGGGCTGGGTTACTGGGGAGGGGTCAGGGTGACTATTTTGGCCTGGGTCCCAGGCTGCCCTGCCCCTCCCTTGTTTTCTGGCTCTGGGTTTATCCCATGCAGGAGTGAGGTCCCCCTGTCTGGGCCCAAGGGCTGCCTGCAGCTCTGGGCCTAGCCGTGGCATGATGCCGCTCGCTGCTGGGCTGACTCCCTGGGCGTCAGGGCAGGGGCAGCCGCCCAGGGGTCTGCTGGCATTGGGCCCAGGGGCTGTTTTCAGTTGCTTGCTCGGCCCCCAGCCCTGCCAGGTCCCACCTGGGGTTGGGGTGGATGGGCAGACTGCTGAGCGAGACGGTGCCGCATGGGGCGGCCGTCCCTGTCCTTACGGGCTGTGACCTTGCTGCTGGGCCGCGCAGAGCTGCGCTGCGGGACACGGCCCCCGCCCCTGCTGCAGGATGCCCCTGGCCACACCCCGTGCCTGCGGGATCATCTCTGATGGCACCTGGGCCCCGTCCTGCCCGTGTCTCCTGCAGCAGGTGCCCCAGGGTAGGGCCCATGGGGCTGAGCACAGTCAGTGGGGGTTGCAGCCCTTTGAGAGGCTGCCGGGAGACGTGTTTTTTTGAGGCGAGCCTGGCCATGGGTCTGTGCGGCATGGGGCCCAGGCAGAGCCAGGCTGCAGCCTGCAGGTGCTGGGCACAGCACCCTCCAGCTCCACAGAGCCAAACCTGGCTGCCCTTGGGAGCCATGGGACACGTGCTTGGCTTCTCCCAGCCCAGGGTCCTGCGCAGCCCCCAGCAGGGAGCTGGCTACAGGCCACACCGCCCCCCTGGGTGTCGCTAAGGAGCGGATCCCTGGGGAGGCCTGTTGTCGCCAATCAGGGACATTGTTCCCTCTTGGAAAGACTCCATCAGCCCTGGAGGATTTTGCCTGCAGCTGGGCGGGGGGGCAAGCTGGAGCGAGCAAGAGCTTCAGGGAGCGAGGGACTGCCCAGAGTGTGGGGGTGCCAGCACCCCCTGCCCAGGGGCACCCACAAGGGCCAGGCTCTGTCCTGCCACCTGCCCATGCAGACTCTGCCTCCTGCATGAGCCTCTTCCCCAGGGCAGAGCTGGGCTGGGGCTGGGGTGGGGGTGGATGGTGTGGGAGGGGCTGGTGTAGAGGTGGAGGTGTGTGCAGTGTGACAGGTTTTGCTAATTAATGGGCTTTTCCCTCCCAATCTTGCCAAGGAGCCCTCTGATGTATTAGTTTAATTAGCCAAATCCGAGGGCCGGGTGTGCAATGAGCTGGCCCCGCGCTCGGTGCCGATCACATCCTCCTTTCTCAGGTAATGACAAGCTAGTCTCAGGCAGAGTCCTGAGCCTGCCAGCGGCTGGTCAGGTTGAGCCCAGGGGATCCAGCTGCCTGCCTGTCTCTGTTGTGATGCACACCTAGTCCTGTTAATGGCCCCAACAGCACGGGTGGCTGTTGGCTGGTCTTGGGGGGGAGCCATGAACCTCCACCGAACGCCCTTATTGCACAGGGTGATCCAGCCGCTCCCATCTCTCCCCACGACCTCGCAAGGGAGGGGCTTTTCTAGCCCCCAGGTCCATAGTGTTGGGCATCTCACAACAGTACTCTGTTTACCCTCGCCCCGGCCACCAGGCCGGGCAGCCCACGGCCAGAGTGACAGACTGGCCAAGGCCACACAGGGTCTGCTGCAGAGCCAGGAATCGACCCCCAGGGTTGCAGGCCACGGCCTGAATCACTCGGCGAACCCAGCCCTTGTCTCCCGGGGGGGTGTCCTTCCGGCCTCTCAGGCCGGCCGAGCACGGCCTCTGTTACTGCCCCACAGTAGGTATCTGGCCTGAGTTCAACTGGGGCACCTGTGGGGCTGCCCGTCCCTGGGCCTCTGGTGATGGCCTCGCTGGCCCTGAGGGAATTGGAGCTGGTGGCAAAGGGCCAAGGGGCACACAGCTCTGCTCAGTGTCCCTCTGGCTCGGAGCCAAGAGGCTGCGTTATGCCCCCAGAGGAGCTGCTGCTGCGCCATGGGAATGGCTCGGTGTGACGTTCCCCGATGTTATCTGGACCAGTGATCTGCTGGGTCACTCCAATCCGTGACTCTGGGAGCCAGCCTGACCCTGCTCTGCTGTGAGAACCCCCACGCCTGGGCTGGTCACTCACAGCCTCTGGCATGTCAGCTGCTCCTTGGATTGTGCAACCGAATGACACTAGCCAGTACCTCCGGTCCCAGACACAACCCCAGGAACCTCCATCTTGCAGAGTCCAGTTATGCCCGCTGGATGCTGCAAGCTTATGAGTTTGTCGATTTCTTTGTTAAATTGACATATACCAGGTTTGTTATCCCAAGCGGAGTCTCTGACACGCTGCAAACCAAACGCTGCTTCAGATAGAAGAAACCAACAGATTTATTAAGTGATTGACCAAGTCTGACTTATATTTTGGCTTATAAACAAAATAAAAGCAAAACTCATTCGAAGCTGATCTTAACACTTTCAGTGCCCTTACAAACTTAGATGCTTCTCACCACAGGCTGGCTGGTTGCCCTTCAGCCAGGCTCTCCCCTTTGATCAGCGCTTCAGTCACTTGGTGGTGGTGTCTGTGGATATAGATGGAAGAGAGAGGAAGAGCATGGCAAACGTCTCTCCCTTTTATCATGTTCGTTCTTCTCTCTTGGCTTTGCCCCCTCCCCTTCAGAGTCAGGTGAGCATTACCTCATCGTAGTCCCCAACTGGCCATGGGAAGGGGGGTGACTCACTCGAGAGTCCAACAGATCCTTTTGTTGCCACCTAGGCCAGCGTCCTTTGTTCCCGTGGGGCTGGGCAGGGTTTGTTCCATACCTGCCGTGATGAGGTGTGAACTGCCTCTATGCTCTTGGAGAGTTTTTGCCTGGGCTTGTTTTAAGCCATGAGGACACACTTTCAGCCTCATAACTATGTATGTGTAACTATATAACCTATAATACTGCTCAGGGCATCATGAGCCTTCCGAAGACACCTGATGTGACAAACTTTGCACTGGATACCACACAATCTTATAAGGACAAACATGGGGGTGTAGAGTGTTCCCATGTGGTACAAAGTGTCACTCGGCCTGGCCTGTTACTGGGAGCACCGTGCTGCCTGGCTGGGACTGACCAGCTCCTTCTCAGGGGCTCTGGCTTCCCCCTCTAGGAATTGCCTGGGGAATTTTCTACTACAGACCCTACCCTGGCTGCAATGATCCAGCGGCTGTCCGAGAATCATTGCGCCCATGCCCTGGGAACTCACTGAGTGAGGGCAGCTCTGCCCTGTCTGTGCAGCGCCTGGCACCTCAGCCCAGTCCCAGCTGGGGCCTCGACCCTACCGTCATACACGTCCCGTTTGGCTCCAAACCATGCTGTCCACAAATCTCTCTCATGCTGAGATTGGGCCAGGTTCTGGAGTCTGCCAGCCACGGGTGAGTGGGAGCTGCCAGCCAGCCCTCCTGAGCGTGCCAGCCGCTGAGAGCTGGCGCTGCTGCAAGACAGAGTCCTTTGACTTCAGTGATGTGCCCTGGGTGTGAAGCTCAGCGGCTGGGAAGACGCTGGTCCTGGCTGAGTGGAGGGGGAGAGCCAGCAGCTGGGCTGATGGTGGTGCCTCGTGAGGGGCTGCTGGCATCCCCATCCGTGAGTGCTGAGCAGGTGGCTGAGCTGCCCTAGGTGTCTCGGGGCCAGGGCTGCTGGGGGCTGAGGCAGCTCTCACCTGGTGCTCCAGCCTGGCAGTTGACCCCTCCTAGGGGCATCCCCACTCTGCACTTCCTCCCTGCCCTGGGGAGGGTGTTAGCGCTATGCTGGCTGCTGCGAGCCGGGGCTCACAGCAGCGAGGGTCCGGGTGGCTGTGGGTTCATCTCAGGGACTCCCAAGGCCCTGGAGCACCTGGAGATGGGACTGGCGCTCCATCTCCTCCCTGCTGCCTCTCCTGGGGTGCGGCAGAGCCAGTTCCCCTGGGAAGAGCTGTGGTAAGCGGTGAAGAGGGGGGGTCCTTGGGGGGACACCACCAGAGTGAAGCTGGAGTGAGGGGCCAGGAACTCTGTGCCTTTGTGGGGAAGGCCTGGGGCCCCCAGTGGGAAAGGCTGGGAGTACAGGCAGGAGGCAGGTGTAAAAGCTTTTTTGGGAATGATTTTGTTGTTGGAATAAATCCAGCCCAGCAAGGGGTACTGCCGACCCGGAGGAGAGCTGTTTGAGAGAGCCAGAAACATGGGGAAACTGAGGCAGGGCACTGCAGCACACACTAGGCCCCAAGGGGGTGCTCAGGAGGCAGCCAACTCTGCCACAAGCCCTGAATCACAACACCTGGGCGCTTGAATCCATGGAGTCTGGGAATGGACCCCTCCTTGTTCTGCCATTCACATGCCCCTTCCAGCCAGGCAGCTCCTATGGCCGGGGTGACCTTTCACCCTATGGCCATCTGGGCCTTCCTGGGGACCGGCTGGCGTCCGCAGCCCTGAACACCCTCCCAGTGTTGCCCAAGAGGCTCTGCTGCAGCCGGCCTATCCCCGGGAAATCCCCCGTGCCCGCTGCCAAGGCGTGTCCGCGCCCGGCTGGCTGAGCTGGGAGTGGCTGAGCCAATGTTGCCGAGGCTCCTGTTCCACCCGGCTCCTCTCCGGCTCTTGCCGGAACACAGGTAGACCAGACCAGGCGGAGGGCCTCCCGCTGTGCAGGAAGGGGCTGCTGCCCTCGGGGACAGTGGCTGGCTCTTGCCCCGTCAGGGGTTCACAGCCGTCAGCATTTCACTGATGGGTGGCCTGGGGGATGTGCTCATGAGCCATGGAGATGTCTCATTGTTTACACTCTGCAGGTCTTGTGGCAGAGAGTTCCACCTGCTAACGGTGCTGAGTGCGGAATCGGTTCCTTCCAACGTCCTTGACTGTCCCCTTGTTCCAGCCAGTCACCCTTTGCCCGCACTGGGCTGTGTCCCCACCCCCGCTGAGCAGATTGCTACTCCCCTCCCCACCCACCGGGCCAGCTCTCCAAGGCTGGACTCAGCCTGTGCCCAGCTGAGCCCTTCTCTTCCTGCTCTCCCTCGTGAGACGGGTCTGGGACACGCAGGCCAGAGCACGTCTTCCTTACAGAGCATCATGGGGCTACTGTCAGCATTGCCTGCCTTGCTCTGGGTCTGCTCCTGCCCCGCGGCCCTGTCTGGGCACAGCTGGGCACAGTGCAAGGGCTCTGTGGAGCTGCCCCACGGGCACCAGTGCCCTCCGCTGGGTGAGAGCTAATGCAAAGCCTGGGCAGGCGGGAGCTTTTCCCGGGCAAGTTGCCGTTGCATGGCCTGGCCCCCAGCGGTGCTGGGTCTGGGACGCTCCTCTTCTGTCTGACCTGGCTCACGTTGTCCTCGCTCAGCCCGGCCTGCTAGACAGCGTGGGCTCCTGGCCAGCCTTGCAGCCCTGCCATTTGCCTTTGGCCACAAGAACAGCCCCACTCCGGCCCCAGGGGGAGCTGCAGGGGGGGACGGGTCCCAGGCCCAGCCACGCTGGCGCCTGCTGGCCAGGTCTGTGGGTGCAGGAGCCTGGGAAGCTGCCCAATCTATGGGCTGGGGGCTCTCAGGTCATGGTAGTCTCAGCCGTGTCCCCGGGGCTGTGAGGCCAGGGCCTGGGGAGCTCGTGCTGCGGTCACTGCGCTGGGCTGGGCATGCCCGTCTCCGGGCCCAACCTCGCTGTCTGGTTGCCCTGCGCAGCCTGTGGCCGTGCTCCCCCAGCAGCCTCGCCTGGTCCCCGGGGCCTGGTCCGCACGAGAAAACGGCCACCCCCGGCCCAGTGCAGCCACCTGGGCGCCACATGGCCCAGGCCTCCCCAGAGCCAGCTGCACCCTTGGCGCAAGTGGCTCATCTGCCTGCCCTGGGCCAGCCGGGCACAGGGCCAGTCCCTGCCTGGGGGCACAGGCCAGCATGGACAGGCAGCCGGGGCGTAGCCCAGCCCTGGGTGCTGGCTGTAGCGCTGACCTCCCCGCCTGGGGGCCTTTGAGGGGCTGAACTCTGGGGCAGCTGGGCCTGGGGGCAGGGTGTGGGCAGTGACGCGATGGCAGCTGAGGGGCAAGGGGTGGGTGTGGAGGCTCAAACAGCAGCGTGCTCTGGCTGGTGTCTGGGGGGGCGGGTCCTGGGGAAGCCAGAGGGTCCTGCCCCCCAACTCCACAGTCAGACGTGACTCTCAGCCAGCCAGTAAAACAGAGGTTTATGAGACGACAGGAACATGGTCTAACACAGAGCTTGTAGGTGCAGAGAACAGGACCCCTCAGCTGGGTCCATTTTGGGGGGCCATGAGCCAGACAACCCCGTCTGCCCTTCACTCCATGTCCCAGCCAGCCCCAAACTGAAACTCTCTCCAACCCCTCCTCCTCTGGGCTTTGTCCCTTTCCTGGGCCAGGAGGTCACCAGATCCCTTTGTTCTCCAACCCTTTAGCTCTCACCTTGTCAGGGGGAAGGGCCCAGGCCATCAGTGGCCAGGAGACAGGGTGTCTCCATTTATGTACCCTGGCCCTTTGCTCTGCAACCATTACACCCCCTTATCCCACCCCCTAGAGACTTAAGAACTGCCTAGGGGAAACTGAGGCACCCCTACAGTATTCAGAGGAACCATTAAGAACAGTCCCGCTTTGTCACGGGGGGGTAAAGGGCCGGGAGGCTGGGCAGGGGGCCAGGCGCTCGGGTGTGGCCCAGGCTGAGCCCCGTATGGGTCTGGTTCCAGGTGCCGAGGATGCTGTGGCTGCTGCTGTGGCTGGCGTGGCCCGGCGAGGGCTCCCCGCGCGGCGAGGCCACGTTCACGGCCGTCACCAGCCATGTCCTCCCGCCCGACTACGACAGCAACCCCACGCAGCTCAACTACGGCGTGGCCGTCACCGACGTGGATGCCGACGGGGACTTGGAGATCGTGGTGGCAGGGTGGGTAGCGGGGGGGGGCGGGGAGCAGGGTCCCTGGTGCTCCCGGTCTCACCCTTCCCTCTTCCCTGGGGCTGGGCCGGGGCTCGGGTGCCCAACCCTGGCATGGGATGGGGCGGAGCTGAGCTCCCATCCTGGCTGCCCGGCTCCCGGGCACTGCCTCTGGCCTGGGGCGTGTCTGGCTGGAGGAGGTGCTCTGGGCCGGTGGCAGGGCCCCTGGCGAGGGAAAAGCCTCTGGCAGCCAGCGCCCTGGGGAGGTGTCACAGGGGCCCGTTTGTGCATTTCACTCCTCCGAAAAAGAACAGTGCCCCAGGACAGGGCCCTGGCTGCCTGCTCCCGTGCCCAGTCTCCAGGAGACTCCATGGCACGCTGGGCTGCCCTTCTGCCCCTGCCATGTCTCCCCAGCCTGGCCGTGTGGGGCTCCCACCCCGCGAGAGAGGCCCGTTGTCTCGGGGACTCAGCCCCACCCATGACCCACTCGGCCTCCAATGGGAGATGGGGGGTGGCGCAGGAAGGGTGGCAGGGTGCCCTGGCCTCCAGGTCCCTTCTGCAGGGCACTACCAGCTCATCCCTGTTGGGCTGGGGCCCCACTCACCTGTGATGCTGCTGATGGGCTGGAGGTTTTGTATAGCCCTTTACTGTGGCCCCCTCAGCAGGGCCCCCGGGTGCAGGCCAGCCCTTTGCTCCCTGCACACCCCGTCCTCTGCAGCACCCATGGGAGCTGGCTGTGGAGGGGCCTGGCGGTGGTGCAGCGAGGGAGGGAACCTGCCAGCACTGCGTGTGGGGGGGGGGTGCGTGCTCAGGGGTGTCTGCACACGTAACCAGCTAGGTCTGTGGATCTCGTGGCCCTCGGCCCATCCCCCACGGATACCCGCACAACCCAGGCCTGCCAGCCCCGTCCAGCGGCTGTGGGGCATGGCTGCCTGGGCCCTAGCCGCTGCGTAGAGCCCTCCTGCTGCTCACTCCTCCCGCCCACAGCAGCCCCAGAGCTGGATCTCTGGGTATCACCCCCAGACCCTTGTCGTGGCCCTGCCACCAGGCCCCCCAGCGCCAGCAGGGGGAGAAGGGAAGCCAGCAAAGCCCAGCGAGAGCCGCGCTGCCCAGGCCAGAACCCTGCTGACGCGGCCGACCCGCTTGGCGTGCCCTGCATCGGCCAGGGGCTGGAGGAGGCTCGCGGGGGGGCTAATGGCAGTGTAGACCGCCTGAGAGGCTGTGGCAGGTGGGAGAGCCGGAGTCACACCCGGGCCTCAGTGTTTAAAGCCTCCCCAACACCCATTGCAGGGGGCTGAGGTCCCTGCCCCCCCTGCCCGTGTGGCCTCGTTTGGGACCTGTGGGCACTTGAAGGCGGGTTCTGGGCCCCGTTGCAGCAGGAACCCACAGCATGCCCCATGGGCTCCCCTGCCCATGGATCTGGCTGGGGGCCCGGCTGGCGAAGGCCCCATCAGACAGTCGGGCTGGAGGCGCCTGACCAGGGAGTTTCCATCTCTGCCGTGGTCTCTGTGTGCCAGGCTCTGGCTTCCAGCTGTGCCCTGGCCCCACCCTGGGGCAGCTGAGGACTGGTCTGTCCCTGCCCTGGGGGACCCTGCTGGGTGGCCAGTGACCTGGCCAGCTGGGGCAGGGTGCGGGGGGGGGGGGGGTTCCCAGCTCTGTTGCTGTTGCCTGAGGCTTGGCTGGGTAAGACCTGGCCCTGTAAATGCCCATCCTCACCCAGCCGAGGTGCTGCCCCCTCTTTCTTCCCCCTCTCAGACCTTGCTGTGCCCGAGTCGGATTATCTCAGAGGGACAGCTCCTGGCTGCCCGCAGCACCCCTGGGTGGGTGTCTCCAGGTGAGGGCAGCGTGGGGGGCCATGCACCCCTGGGCACAGCAGCAGCTGCTCCCCGTGCTCCGGCTCGTTCAGCGGTGCTGGGCGGTGGTGACCGATCGCGCCGAGCAGACGGACGGGGCTTTCCCTCGTTAGGGCGGCACGGGGGTCTGGCTGGGTGGCAGGAGGCTCGACTGCTCCCCCACGAGCAGTGCCCCGTGCCACGGTCCAGTGTGGGGGAACGTGGGCCTCACCACGCTGGACAGCACCCGCTGGCCTGCCCCCACTACCCAGGAGTAGGGGTGGGGCTGGAGCACTGTCCCTGAGGCCTGTATCCCCTGGACAAGAGAGGCCCAAGCAGCACCCCCGGAAGTGCTCCCCCAAATCCCACGATGGCCCTTAGCCCCGCCCTGACCGGGCTGCTTGGAGGGACCCCCAGCTCAGCCAGAGCCCCAGCTCCCGGGGACTGGGGCACCAAGGCCTCGGCTCTCGCCGCGTGGGGCAGGCACGTCGCAGGGGGGGTAGTCTGCGTTCCTGGGGGTGTGTGGCTGGGCTGGAAGTGCAGGCTACTGCTCCCCCCGCCCCCGGGAGCTGGGCCTGCTCCCCTCCCAGGCCATGCGGAGCAGAGTCAGCAGCCGCTGGAAGGAGGGTTGTGTAACCAGCCCTGGCACCACTTGTGTAACTGTTTACTGGAGCTGAGGGCAGGGCAGGGCCCCTCCGGGGTGGGCAGAGCTCAGCCGGGGTCTGCCTTGTTCCAGGCCTCCCAAATCTCCTGTGGAGGGGCCTTGCCCTGCCGGCTGCCATGGCTCCCAGGTCCTGCTCTAGGGCTGCCCCTAGAGGGGCAGGGCACGGCACGGAGTCTGCAGAGGGGCAAACGCTCCGCTCCTGGCACTGGGCCATGTCCTCGCCCAGGCTGTGCCCCAGGGGCCCCAGCAGGGCAGCGCCCCGACCTGTCCACAGCCGTGCCCGGGGCTGGCAGGTGCAGCCTCTGGGGGGAGCTGCTGAGTCCAGCGCCCGACCACCCTCTCCCCGAGCGCCCAGGCTTCCTCCCGGGCAGCAGGGCCCAGAGAGGCTCCTCTCCCTCCGGGGCAGCCGCCTGGATCGCTGGCACCGGAGCCGTGGGCCTGGGCCCGTTCCCCTGTGGCTGCCCGTCACTGTGCCATGCTTTCCCCTGCCCTGAGGCCATGGTGCAGTCTTGCTCCTCCCTCAGCTGGGGGACCCAGCCCCACTGAGCCTTGCCTGGGGCAGCCAGTTCTGGGGTGGTGAGCAGAGGGGCCAGCCCTGCTGCTGCGCCCGGCTGTTTCCTTGCGTGCTGGCAGGGTGCTCGGGGGGAGCGGGCAACTCTGTCTGCTGGAGCCTGTGGGCCCCATGGCAGGGCAGAGGCCAGATGGGGCCAGTCACCTCACTCATGCCAAGGAGCGGCATCTCTGAGCAGCAGCAGGCCACTTGGGTGGCCCGGGCAGCACCCACTGCGTTCATGGCCTGGCCATGTGGGGCAGAGGGGTGGGCAGTGACCCTCCACCGTTGGGGGCCACGTGATGGGGGTGATCCTGCTGCGAGGGTACATGGTGCCTCCCAGGGCCTGGCAGGAGGTGGGGGGGCATGGGTTGTCTCCCCCCGGCCACGCCTGCAGCTCCCCCCGCTGCCCGGCTGGGACCCCCTGCCCCAGCACTGCTGTGTGGCAGGGCTGGAGGTGGCCACCCTGATCCTCCCCTCCTGGCAGACGCTCTGGGGCTCTGGGGCTCAGTTAGGGGCAGAAGCTGCCCAGCACCTCACCCCCACCCCCAGCTTGTTCCAGGATCCCCCCCAACCAGCAGCACCCCCGCTTGCTCCTTCCTGCCCAGCCACTGCCGCCCTCCTGCCTCTGGGGGTGCAGGGAACGAGCTCCTGCCAGCCAGGGCTTGCTGTGGGGGGCAGTTGGAGAGGGCGTCCGTCTCCCCGTGGGGCTGGGCACAGCCTGGTCCTGCCCAGCCCTCGGGCTCCAGGGGATTCCTGCTGATTTCTAGATTCCTGGGCCAGCGGGGACCACGTAGCCTGAGACTGCCCCAAGCCATTCCCCAGCGCCGCGGCCCCTCCGTGCTGCCCCCAGCCCCAGGGCAGCGGAGGGGACGCTTTTCCCTGCAGCCCCTGGTGAGCGCCCGGCAGCCCTCCAAGCTGGCACCAGGCGGGCGGTGCCACTCCCTCCCCATGGCAGGGCTCAAGTGGGGGCTTCAAGGAAAGGGTCTTGGGGCCACCCCAAACCCTCTGGGGGCCCAGACCCAGCCTTGCCAGCCAGCCCCAAGGCACAGGCTGGGGTGGGTCCCACATGCCTGCCCCAGCGCTCCCGCTCGCCCCCCCAGGTACAATGGGCCCAACCTGGTGCTGAAGTATGACCGGGCGCGGCAACGGCTGGTGAATCTGGCGCCGGACGAGCGCAGCTCCCCGTACTACGCGCTGCGGGATCGCCAGGGCAATGCCATCGGGGTGACAGCCTGCGACATCGACGGGGACGGGCGCGAGGAGATCTACTTCCTCAACACCAACAACGCCTTCTCGGGTGAGCTGCACCCGCCCCGCCACCGAGCCCAGGGGTCAACCCCCCCGGGGCCCCCTGCGCCACCGAGCCCAGGGGTCAACCCCCCCGGGGCCCCCTGCGCCACCGAGCCCAGGGGTCAACCCCCCGGGGCCCCCTGCGCCACCGAGCCCAGGGGTCAACCCCCCCGGGGCCCCCTGCGCCACCGAGCCCAGGGGTCAACCCCCCCGGGGCCCCCTGCGCCACCGAGCCCAGGGGTCAACCCCCCCGGGGCCCCCTGCGCCACCGAGCCCAGGGGTCAAACCCCTCCCCCCTCCCCGGACCTCCTGTGCCACGAAGCCCATGGGTCAACCCCCGCCCCGGATCCTCTGAGCCACCGTGCCCATGGGTCAAACCCCTCCCACCCCGGGACCCCTGCACCACCGAGCCCATGGGTCAAACCCCCACCCCCCCCCGGGACCCCTGCACCACCGAGTCCATGGGTCAAACCCCTCCCCCCTCCCCGGACCTCCTGTGCCACCGAAGCCCATGGGTCAAACCCCTCCCGGGCCCCCTGTGCCACCGAGCCCATGGGTCAAACCCTTCCCGGGCCCCCTGCACCCCACGCCACCAAGCCCATAGGTCAACCCCCCCCACCCTCCTGGACCTCCTGCGCCACAGAACCCATGGCTCCTCCACCCGCCCCACCACAGTGCTCACGGTCCCTGCACCCCCCACCACAGAACATGTGGCCCATCCCCTCCACGCCACCACAGAGCCTGCACCCCCTGCCATGGAGCTGGCTCCCCATTCTCTGCCCAGCCCCCCCCCATGGATCCTGAACCCCAGCCACTCCCCTATGCCACCCCACATGGCTAGGGGTGTGGGGGTCCCTGTGTTGAGCATCAGAGGCCTGGGGGTCCTCGGGAGGGCGCATCGACAGCTCTGGACTGGGACTTCATGGGGGGGTGGGGGGGAAGTCCCTGGAGGCGTCGGGGGCGCCCGCCCTGGGCCTGCCGGGCGGCGCTGCCGTGACCTTCGGCGCATGAGGGATGGCTGCAGCCTGGAGTTAATTTCTCAGTCGAGTGACTCCATTGATTCACGGCCGGGACGCGGAGCCAGCGCAGCCGCTGAGTCAGCAGCGCCTGCGGCCCCCAGCCCTCCCCGCCGCGCCCGGGCCCACCGTCCCTGAGGCCCTGCTGGGACAGGGGTCCCCTACCCACGGGGGAGCTGTGGGGAGGCCCCAGTGCAGGGCCCTCTCCCCAGAGCCAGCACTAGGGTCAAGCTGGGGCCAAAGAGAAACGGGGGAGGGGGTGCATGGTGCATGTCCCAGTACCCCCAGTCTGGCACTAGGGGGTGCTGCGGGGCGCTGCTCACCAGGCGGGGGGTGGGCTGACTAGTTCCCATAGCCCCATCCCCAGGGTAGCGACAGGGGCTGTCCCTGAACCCCTCGTATGCCCCACTCCTGCCATGGCATTTGAGGCGACTGCCCATCTCACACCCCTCGCACAAGGCCAGGGCAGCTGCCTCTTATCCCTGCACTCCATCTCCAGGGATGGCCTTCCCTGCAGGCCATGGCCCCTGGCTGCCCTGGCCTGGCCCCCCGACTGGCACTGCAGGAGTCTGCCCAATGCTCCGCGTGCCCCTGGCCTCGGCCTGCCCCTGCAGTGACCAGGGCGGTGATGGGACACCTTGCCAGGGAGTGGGGAGGGGTGTGACGGTGTCAAGTCGCTGCCGCGGTGGGGGCAGTCCAGAGTCATGGGGGCCTGCCAGTGCCCTCAGCTGCATGTGAGACGGGCAGGTCCAATGGCTCGCCAAGGGCCTGACAGCCCTTCCTCCCCCGCTAACGGCCTGGCTGCTGGAGGCAGGGCCATTGTGCGCTGGAATCTCCTCCGAACACCTGGCCCCAGTGTCTTCCCTTGGAGACAGTCCCCGGCTCGCTGGGCAGCGCCAGCCTGCCCAGCCACTGCAGCTGGCGCTCACGGCAGCCTGTCCCTGCCTGGGGGGTCTGGTCATGGGGGGGGTCTCTGTGGGTTGGGCCCACTCATGCTCTGCCAGGCCCCCGGTCTTGCTGGGTGCCTCCATCTCTCCCTTGGGGTTCTGGGCCCCGGTGCATTGAGCTCTGAGCTGGGGCAGGGGCCCTCCGGGCCTGGCTTTGGTGCTGCTCTCGGAGCCACTAACAACTCGGGGATGCGTGTCTGAAATGGGGTCCCCCAGGCTCCACGGGAAGGGCACAGGCCCCCGTCAGAGGGGTCCCCCCTTGTTTTTCTTGGCATCGGGGGCCCTGCTGAGTGGGGGCCATGTGGCCATCAACCTGAACTCCTCACCATGGATCCATCTTCCTGACACACCTAATTACCCAGGCTGCAGCTGCCAGCGCGTTGCCTGTCCCTAAATCAAGCAGTCCCATTACTCCTGTCGGCTGGCCTGCGGCCGCGGGCCCTCCATTGATTTCCCCCTCCCCTGCTTGATCTACGAGGCTCTGCACAGCTCACCTTAATGAGTTCGTTCTGCCGGGCAGCTCTCCGCTGGTGCAGCCCCTGCCCCTGCGCCACTGGGCACCAGCCCCCTGGAAAGACGAGCGGGGGCTGGGGGCCGGGATTGAGGGGCCCCGGCGGGGCTGGGGGGCTCCAGAGAGCAGGGCCTGGGTGCTGTGACATTGGTGGACTCCTCAGGGCAGTACAGTGGGGGTTCTGCAGCGCCCCCCCACACGTTGCCCCCTGCCCGGGCAGATCCACGCCAAGCCAGCTCCTCCCCTGCTCCTCTCCCTGCACACTTGTGCTTTCAGCAAAGAATGAATGAGCCTCTGTGGGGCCTGCCCCCCACTCGCCCCCCTGACCCTCTCTCCCCCCCAGGCCTGGCCACCTACACGGACAAGCTGTTCAAGTTCCGGGCGGGGCGCTGGGAGGACCTCCTGAGCGACGAGGTGAACCGGGCAGTGGCCAGCCGCTTCGCCGGGCGCTCGGTGGCCTGCGTGGACAGGGCGGTGAGTGGGCAGCAAGCCCGGCTGGTGGCCCTCAGGGCTGAGGACGTGGGCGCAGCGGGGTCATGGGGGCGTGGGGGAGCTTCCTTCCCACCCAGATCAGGCTCTGTTCCCCAAACTCCCCCCCCCCGCCCCCCTCGCAGGCTGTCGCTGGTTGTGTGGGGATGAGGTGGCACTTCCGAGCCTCTCCCATCCTGGCCTCAGCCCTCTGCCCCCTAAGTGCCCCCCCGGCTGCCAGGGCCCCAGCTCCCTCCTCCACCCCCCCCAGCTGTTAGGGCCCTGGAGCCTTTCCCTGGAGTTGTCTCCCGGCTCTCGGTGATTTATGCTCCTGTCACCTGCTCTTTCTTCTTCCTCCTCCTGCTCCTGCTGTTTGTTTTCCAAGGATTATCACTAAATCAGGGCCCGGCTGCTGCAGGGGAACAATGGGAGGGGGGCAGGGAGTGTGGGGGAGCAGGGCCTACCCAGGGGATGGGGTGGGGTGCAGAGCCAAGCTGTGGGGTGTGGGGGGCAGGGTGGAGTGGGGTGGGGTAGTAGGTGGCAGGGGAGCAGAGCCGAGCTGCAGAGTGGGGTGTTTGGGGGTCAGGTAAGGGGAAGTGGGGCTGTACCATGGGGTGAGGACTGGGGAGGAACGGGGTTGGGGGAGGTGGGGGCAGGTGGAGGGGAGCGGGACTGCGACACGGGGGGCAGCAGGGCAGAGCCGTGGCGCAGTGGGGGACCCGGGCGGTGGGGGGGATGCAGCATGAGCATTCCCAGCATGCGGGGGTGGGGGGGCAGCCGGACAGACACCGAATCTTGCCAGGTCCGTGCCTCGACTGGCTCCCCCGCCCCAGGCTCAGCCCTCGAGCGACCCGTGGGGCCCGGGGCCCTGACACGGCTGCAGCCCGCACGCCACCCCCACCCCTGCTGCGGGACTCTCATCCGCTCCCAGCGGGGCTGGCCAGAGGCCGCAGGCTGCCCCCAGGACCCTGCCCGGCCCAGGCGTCTCCGCCAAGGGAAGCCCCTTCCTAGGCCTGCTGCTGCCCCAGCCAGGGTGTCGCAGCCGGCTGCAGGCCGGCGAGCCGGGGGGGCCCTGCCCAGCCTGGCTCTGCCCTCACCCGCCCGCCCCTTGCCCGCAGGGCTCCGGCCGATATGCCATCTACATCGCCAACTACGCCAACGGCAACCTGGGCCCCCACGCGCTGCTGGAGATGGACGTGACCGCCAGCGACCCTGCCCGCGGCATCGTGGTGCTGGCTGACGTGGCTGCCGAGGCCGGGGTCAACAAATACACAGGTCCTGGGCAGCCTGCGCGGGGCTGGGACACCTTGGGAGGGGGCAGCGTGGGGAGGGGGTGCTGCGAGAGGGGCCCATGGAGAGGGGGCAGCGTGGGGAGGGGGTGCTGCGAGAGGGGCCCATGGAGAGGGGGCGGTGCGGGGAGGGGGTGCTGCGAGAGGGGCCCATGGAGAGGGGGCGGTGCGGGGAGGGGGTGCTGCGAGAGGGGCCCATGGAGAGGGGGCGGCGCGGGGATGGGGTGCTGCGAGAGGGGCCCATGGAGAGGGGGCGGTGCGGGGAGGGGGTGCTGCGAGAGGGGCCCATGGAGAGGGGGCGGCGCGGGGAGGGGGTGCTGCGAGAGGGGCCCATGGAGAGGGGGCGGCGCGGGGAGGGGGTGCTGCGAGAGGGGCCCATGGAGAGGGGGCGGCGCGGGGATGGGGTGCTGCGAGAGGGGCCCATGGAGAGGGGGCAGCGTGGAGAGGGGGTGCTGCGAGAGGGGCCCATGGACAGGGGGCAGCGTGGGGAGGGGGTGCTGCGAGAGGGGCCCATGGAGAGGGGGCGGTGCGGGGAGGGGGTGCTGCGAGAGGGGCCCATGGAGAGGGGGCAGCGTGGAGAGGGGGTGCTGCGAGAGGGGCCCATGGAGAGGGGGCGGCGCGGGGAGGGGGTGCTGCGAGAGGGGCCCATGGGGAGGGGACAATGTGGGCAGGGGTGGCGCAGGCATGGGGCTGCTGCAGGAGGGGCCCGTGGGGACAGGTTGGCCCATGGGGAGGGGGCAGCGTGGGGATGGGGTGCTGCGGGAGGGGCCCGTGGGGAGGGGGTGGCGCGGGGCTGCCCATAGAGCGGGTGCCATGCCTGGCACACATGGTGCTGGGGCTGTCTCTGGGCTGGGTGTTTGTTTTCCAAGGATTAACACTAAATCAGGGCCCGGCTGCTGCAGGGGAACAATGGGATGGGGGCGGGGAGTGTGGGGGAGCAGGGCCTACCCAGGGGATGGGGTGGGGTGCAGAGCCAAGCTGTGGGGTGTGGGGGGCAGGGTGGAGTGGGGTGGGGTAGTAGGTGGCAGGGGAGCAGATCCGAGCTGCAGAGTGGGGTGTTTGGGGGTCAGGTAAGGGGAAGTGGGGCTGTACCATGGGGTGAGGACTGGGGAGGAACGGGGTTGGGGGAGGTGACTCCTGCCCAGGAAGGGGGCTGCATGAGGACGATCCCCAGTGCGAGGGGCGAGGAGCCAGGGCTACCCCGCCCCCAGTCGGGAGTCTGGGCTCCAAAGTCTCCCCCTGGGCTGTCTTGCTCCTGCACTGGGGAGCCGGCGGGAAAGGCCCCCAGGGGAGATGGCAGGTGCTGAGGGTTAGAATGGGGTGTCTCTGTTTGGAGGGGCAGACGCCCCAGACCGGTGGTGGGGTCTGTAATTAGATTTCACCAGGCCAGTAACAAATGTGGACTCCCAAAGTCCTAAAACGGTCTTACTGTGGAGTCCCAGGGAGTCCCCTTGGGCTCTCCAGCCTAGCGCACCCCTGACCAGCCACACGGCCTCATAACGTACCCCCAGAATCACAACGTTCAAGCTGCTTCCAGTCCCAAGAGAGCGGTCGCTTCCCCCAGCTTGGCTTGTCCCCAGGTCTCACACCAGGGACTGTGGGGGAGCCGGCCCTGGAGCTAGCTCCAGCGAGGAGATAGAGACAGTTCCCAGCGGGCAAACAGCCGCTCCGAGGAGCTTGTCTCATTCCAAAGGTGGCAGAGCTGCCGTTATCTCCATGCCAAGTGGCTTCCAGGGCTGACCCACGGCTAGCAGGGTTTGCCCCTCAGGGTCCAGACAGTGGGAAAGAGCCTCAGTTTCCCCTTGTCAGGGATATGTAGCCCCTCCAGCCCAGAGCCCAAGGAAACTCATGTAGGTCTCTGCTTCCTGGAGATCAAGGAATGCAGTGAGCAGGGTGCCGCATTTGCTGTGGGGGCCCCCCTGTGTGCGGGTCGAGCCTTCGGCTTAGGGAAAGCTGCTTTGGCTGATGGAGGAGTGTGACAAAGTGGGGATTTTCCCTTGTTATGTTGTATGTGAGTCTTACTCGTCAGCCTAAGTGAGTTTTACTGTTTTGGATGAATACTGCGTGTGCCTCAGTTTCCCTGTGTGCTGCACCAATACCTTGGTGGTGGGAATAGGCGTGTGTGACTTTGGCCGTGTGAGCAGTTTGACAGGCTGCTCGCAGAGAGGAGACTTCACCGGAGTCCTGCCTGGCTTCGTAGGGAACAGTTCCAGAGCATCGCCTGGGGACCCCGTGACAACAGGGCAAAACAGGGCAAGAAGCTCACCCGGCTTCCACCTTCCTGGGTCTGACCTCAGGGCATTCAGCATCCTCTGCCCCTCCGTGCGCTTCCCACACCGAGTCCGCCCAGGCGGGGTCCTGGGGGGGCCAGAGGGTCCTGCCCCCCAACTCTGCAGTCAGACGTGACTCTCAGTCACCGTAAAATGGAAGGTTTATTAGTTGACAGGAACACATAGGAGGGCAGAACTTGTTAGCACAGAAATCAGTGACTTTCAGCCAAGTCCATCTTGGGGAGTCCTGGGTCAGATGGCCTGGACTCCCCCTCTTCCAGTCCCCCAAGCAGACTGCCTGCTTCCGGTGACCCGACCTCAGACCGCCATCCCCATTGCTCCTCCTCCTTGTCTTTGTCTTGCTTCCTGGCAAAAGTCACCTGGTCCTCACCTGGTTGCATCCCCCTCCTGGTTCCGAAGGGCACCGGTGTCAGGGAGTCCCCGGGCGATGCTCTGGAGCTGCTCCCTACGAAGCCAGTCAGGACTCTGGGGAAGTCTCCTCTCTGGGAGCAGACTGTCTGCAGGACACACAGCTCACCCGGCTTCCAGCTTCCTGGGTCTGACCTCGGAGCATTCAGCATCCTCTGCCCCTCCGTGCGCTTCCCCCAGCGAGTCCGCCCAGGCGGGGTCCTGGGGAAGCCAGAGGGTCCTGCCCCCCAACTTCGCAGTCAGACGTGACTCTCAGCCAGCCAGTAACACAGAAGGTTTATTAGACGACAGGGACATGGTCTAACACAGAGCTTGTAGGTGCAGAGAACAGGATCCCTCAGCTGGGTCCATTTTGGGGGGCAGTGAGCCAGACAACCACGTCTGCCCTTCACTCCATGTCCCAGCCAGCCCCAAACTGAAACTCCCTCCAGCCCCTCCTCCTCTGGGCTTTGTCCCTTTCCCGGGCCAGGAGGTCACCTGATTCCTTTGTTCTCCAACCCTTTAGCTCTCACCTTGCAGGGGGGAAGGGTCCAGGCCATCAGGTGCCAGGAAACAGGGTGTCGGCCATTCTCTGTGTCCAAACCCCTGCACACACCTGCCCTCTAGGGCTCTGCAATGATCATACACCCTTACCCCACCCCCTAGATACTTAAGAACTGCATAGGGGAAACTGAGGCACCCTCACACTATTCAGAGGAAACATTAAGAACAGTCCTGCTTCGTCACAACCGGTCATAGCATACGAGCAGGCAGCTGGAGCAGCCTCACCTGCCCTAGAGGTCTCAGCCAAAGTCACATGCCCCTATTCCCACCACCAAGGTATTGGTGCACCACACAGGGAAACTGAGGCACACACAGTATTCACGCAAAACAGTAAAACTCACCTAGGCTCGCCAGTAAGGCTCACATACCCCATAACAAGGGGAAATCCCCACTTCGTCACAGCCGCAGAGGGTGACAGGCAGGAGCTCGCTGAGTCAGGACCCTCAGCATCCCCTCTCCTGTCTGCTCTGAGGGTGCTTGGCACAGGGGAGCCCGGATGCTTCCTGTTAGCGTCTGGTGAGGCCTGGGCCCTTGGCATGAGCTGGCACGCTGAGAATGCTGCCCAGCCCTCTGGGGCCCGGCTGGGGCATCCCGGGCAGACGCCAGGGACTCTGGGGCAGGGTCTGAGTGGGGCAGCGCGTGAGTCCCCTGTGGCCCATCCCCAAGGTGCTGAGCACATGGAGGGGCCGGGGGCTGAGCGGGTGCAGTGTGGCGGTGGGAGCTGCGCCCTGCTCCCAGGCTCTGCCCCCCTGGAGCCCACCCTGGGGCGGTGGGAATTGCCCCATGGGCAGTAAATTGTCCGTGATTAGGAGTGTCGTTACCATGGCAACTGTAGTGCTTAGGGTGGAGGTGACCCCTGGCCCCTGCTAAGTGACTCAGGCCTGGTCTGCCCCCCGGGCATGCCCACCCCAGGGGGGCCCCTATGGCTGTGCCCAGGCCTGGCAGAGAGGGGGCCTGGCACCGCTCCAGCCACGGGCAAACGCTTTGGGCACCGCTGTGGGGCTACAGCGAGGCAGCGCCAGCCGGAGCCTGAGGCTGGCGGGTGGGGGTCTGCGCAGGGGTCCGAGGGGTGACTGGGCGCTGGGGAGTGCAGAGAGGGCTGGGGTAGTTTCTGGCGGGTGGGGGTCTGCGCAGGGGTCCGAGGGGTGACTGGGCGCTGAGGAGTGCAGAGAGGGCCGGGGTAGTTTCTGGCGGGTGGGGGTCTGCGCAGGGGTCCGAGGGGTGACTGGGCGCTGGGGAGTGCAGAGAGGGCCGGGGTAGTTTCTGGCGGGTGGGGGTCTGCGCAGGGGTCCGAGGGGTGACTGGGCGCTGAGGAGCGCAGAGAGGGCTGGGGTAGTTTCTGGCGGGTGGGGGTCTGCGCAGGGGTCCGAGGGGTGACTGGCCGCTGGGGAGTGCAGAGAGGGCCGGGGTAGTTTCTGGCGGGTGGGGGTCTGCGCAGGGGTCCGAGGGGTGACTGGGCGCTGGGGAGTGCAGAGAGGGCCGGGGTAGTTTCTGGCGGGTGGGGGTCTGCGCAGGGGTCCGAGGGGTGACTGGGCGCTGGGGAGCGCAGAGAGGGCCGGGGTAGTTTCTGGCGGGTGGGGGTCTGCGCAGGGGTCCGAGGGGTGACTGGGCGCTGGGGAGCGCAGAGAGGGCCGGGGTAGTTTCTGGCGGGTGGGGGTCTGCGCAGGGGTCCGAGGGGTGACTGGGCGCTGAGGAGCGCAGAGAGGGCCGGGGTAGTTTCTGGCGGGTGGGGGTCTGCGCAGGGGTCTGAGGGGTGACTGGCCGCTGGGGAGTGCAGAGAGGGCCGGGGTAGTTTCTGGCGGGTGGGGGTCTGCGCAGGGGTCCGAGGGGTGACTGGGCGCTGGGGAGCGCAGAGAGGGCCGGGGTAGTTTCTGGCGGGTGGGGGTCTGCGCAGGGGTCCGAGGGGTGACTGGGCGCTGAGGAGCGCAGAGAGGGCCGGGGTAGTTTCTGGCGGGTGGGGGTCTGCGCAGGGGTCTGAGGGGTGACTGGCCGCTGGGGAGTGCAGAGAGGGCCGGGGTAGTTTCTGGCGGGTGGGGGTCTGCGCAGGGGTCCGAGGGGTGACTGGGCGCTGGGGAGTGCAGAGAGGGCCGGGGTAGTTTCTGGCGGGTGGGGGTCTGCGCAGGGGTCCGAGGGGTGACTGGGCGCTGGGGAGTGCAGAGAGGGCCGGGGTAGTTTCTGGCGGGTGGGGGTCTGCGCAGGGGTCCGAGGGGTGACTGGGCGCTGGGGAGTGCAGAGAGGGCCGGGGTAGTTTCTGGCGGGTGGGGGTCTGCGCAGGGGTCCGAGGGGTGACTGGCCGCTGGGGAGTGCAGAGAGGGCCGGGGTAGTTTCTGGCGGGTGGGGGTCTGCGCAGGGGTCCGAGGGGTGACTGGCCGCTGGGGAGTGCAGAGAGGGCCGGGGTAGTTTCTGGCGGGTGGGGGTCTGCGCAGGGGTCCGAGGGGTGACTGGCCGCTGGGAAGTGCAGAGAGGGCCGGGGTAGTTTCTGGCGGGTGGGGGTCTGCGCAGGGGTCCGAGGGGTGACTGGCCGCTGGGGAGTGCAGAGAGGGCCGGGGTAGTTTCTGGCGGGTGGGGGTCTGCGCAGGGGTCCGAGGGGTGACTGGGCGCTGGGAAGTGCAGAGAGGGCCGGGGTAGTTTCTGGCGGGTGGGGGTCTGCGCAGGGGTCTGAGGGGTGACTGGCCGCTGAGGAGTGCAGAGAGGGCCGGGGTAGTTTCTGGCGGGTGGGGGTCTGCGCAGGGGTCCGAGGGGTGACTGGCCGCTGGGGAGTGCAGAGAGGGCCGGGGTAGTTTCTGGCGGGTGGGGGTCTGCGCAGGGGTCCGAGGGATGACTGGCCGCTGAGGAGCGCAGAGAGGGCCGGGGTAGTTTCTGGCGGGTGGGGGTCTGCGCAGGGGTCCGAGGGGTGACTGGGCGCTGAGGAGCGCAGAGAGGGCCGGGGTAGTTTCTGGCGGGTGGGGGTCTGCGCAGGGGTCCGAGGGGTGACTGGGCGCTGGGGAGTGCAGAGAGGGCCGGGGTAGTTTCTGGCGGGTGGGGGTCTGCGCAGGGGTCCGAGGGGTGACTGGGCGCTGGGGAGTGCAGAGAGGGCCGGGGTAGTTTCTGGCGGGTGGGGGTCTGCGCAGGGGTCCGAGGGGTGACTGGCCGCTGGGGAGTGCAGAGAGGGCCGGGGTAGTTTCTGGCGGGTGGGGGTCTGCGCAGGGGTCCGAGGGGTGACTGGGCGCTGGGGAGTGCAGAGAGGGCCGGGGTAGTTTCTGGCGGGTGGGGGTCTGCGCAGGGGTCCGAGGGGTGACTGGCTGCTGAGGAGTGCAGAGAGGGCCGGGGTAGTTTCTGGCGGGTGGGGGTCTGCGCAGGGGTCCGAGGGGTGACTGGGCGCTGGGGAGTGCAGAGAGGGCCGGGGTAGTTTCTGGCGTGTGGGGGTCTGCGCAGGGGTCCGAGGGGTGACTGGGCGCTGGGGAGTGCAGAGAGGGCCGGGGTAGTTTCTGGCGGGTGGGGGTCTGCGCAGGGGTCCGAGGGGTGACTGGCCGCTGGGGAGTGCAGAGAGGGCCGGGGTAGTTTCTGGCGGGTGGGGGTCTGCGCAGGGGTCCGAGGGGTGACTGGCCGCTGAGGAGTGCAGAGAGGGCCGGGGTAGTTTCTGGCGGGTGGGGGTCTGCGCAGGGGTCCGAGGGGTGACTGGCCGCTGGGGAGTGCAGAGAGGGCCGGGGTAGTTTCTGGCGGGTGGGGGTCTGCGCAGGGGTCCGAGGGGTGACTGGCCGCTGAGGAGTGCAGAGAGGGCCGGGGTAGTTTCTGGCGGGTGGGGGTCTGCGCAGGGGTCCGAGGGGTGACTGGCCGCTGGGGAGTGCAGAGAGGGCCGGGGTAGTTTCTGGCGGGTGGGGGTCTGCGCAGGGGTCCGAGGGGTGACTGGGCGCTGGGGAGTGCAGAGAGGGCCGGGGTAGTTTCTGGCGGGTGGGGGTCTGCGCAGGGGTCCGAGGGGTGACTGGGCGCTGAGGAGTGCAGAGAGGGCGGGGTAGTTTCTGGCGGGTGGGGGTCTGCGCAAGGGTCCGAGGGGTGACTGGCCGCTGGGGAGTGCAGAGAGGGCCGGGGTAGTTTCTGGCGGGTGGGGGTCTGCGCAGGGGTCCGAGGGGTGACTGGCCGCTGAGGAGTGCAGAGAGGGCCGGGGTAGTTTCTGGCGGGTGGGGGTCTGCGCAGGGGTCCGAGGGGTGACTGGCCGCTGGGGAGTCCAGAGAGGGCCGGGGTAGTTTCTGGCGGGTGGGGGTCTGCGCAGGGGTCCGAGGGGTGACTGGGCGCTGGGGAGTGCAGAGAGGGCCGGGATAGTTTCTGGCGGGTGGGGGTCTGCGCAGGGGTCCGAGGGGTGACTGGGCGCTGGGGAGTGCAGAGAGGGCAGGGGTAGTTTCTGGCGGGTGGGGGTCTGCGCAGGGGTCCGAGGGGTGACTGGCCGCTGAGGAGTGCAGAGAGGGCCGGGGTAGTTTCTGGCGGGTGGGGGTCTGCGCAAGGGTCCGAGGGGTGACTGGCCGCTGGGGAGTGCAGAGAGGGCCGGGGTAGTTTCTGGCGGGTGGGGGTCTGCGCAGGGGTCCGAGGGGTGACTGGGCGCTGGGGAGTGCAGAGAGGGCCGGGGTAGTTTCTGGCGGGTGGGGGTCTGCGCAGGGGTCCGAGGGGTGACTGGCCGCTGGGGAGTGCAGAGAGGGCCGGGGTAGTTTCTGGCGGGTGGGGGTCTGCGCAGGGGTCCGAGGGGTGACTGGCCGCTGGGGAGTGCAGAGAGGGCCGGGGTAGTTTCTGGCGGGTGGGGGTCTGCGCAGGGGTCCGAGGGGTGACTGGCCGCTGAGGAGTGCAGAGAGGGCCGGGGTAGTTTCTGGCGGGTGGGGGTCTGCACAGGGACCCCGGGGGGGATCTCAGGGGCAATGATGGGTTGGGAGTGTACGAGGGGGCAGGTGCCAGAGGGGCTGCACCTGGGCCATGGGGCGGGGGGTGAGCGGGGGCTGCATGAGAGGGGGTGGGGGAGGGGAAGGTGTGGGGCCAAGCGGGAGGGAGCGGAGGTGGGAGTCGGCGGCTGAGGGGAAGGAGAAGGGGCAGGTGTGGGGCCGAGCGGGAGGGGGCAGGGTGGGAGTGGGGGCCTGAGGGAGGAGGGGAAGGTGTGGGAGTAGGGGGCGGAGGGGAGGTGTGGGGCCGAGCGGCAGGGTGGGAGTGGGAGTGGGGGGCTGAGCAGGAGGGGGAGGGGATGGGGAGATAGGAGGGGAAGGTGTGGGGCAGAGCGGGAGAGGGCAGGGAGGGAGCCTGAGGGAATGAGGGAGGGAGGGGGGAATGTGTGGGGCGCAGAGAGGACAAGACGGCCACATGAGGCCGAGTTTGCTCCGGGTGCCCTGACCAGTGCCCTGCTGTCCCCAGGCGGCCGTGGGGTGGCCGTGGGCCCCATCCTGAGCGCCAGCGCCTCAGACATATTCTGCGATAACGAGAACGGGCCCAACTTCCTCTTCCACAACCAGGGGGACGGCAGCTTCGTCGACCGGGCTGCCAGTGCGGGTGAGTGAGCCGGCGGGTGGGGACGGTGGCGTGGCCGGGGGGCCAGCCCTGGAGCCAGAGCGGCCGAGCGATACCCACAGGGCCCGTAGGAGGCCGAGCTGGGCCCCCCGAGCGTGTTCCCAGACCTGGGCCCCCCGAGCAGGTTCCCAGATGTGGGGCCCGGCTGACTCCGCACTGCGACTGTAACACGCTGAGCCGAGGGCCGCCGAAGAACCGTGCGGGGATCGCAAAGCGGGTTAAGGAGCCGTGTCTGGGGCGTCCACTCCCAACCCGGGCAGCTCCCCCCGCCTCCCTCCCCCTCCCGCTCACTCTGGGGGGGCAGCTGGCTGCATGCCACGCAGAGCCCCCCACGGTGCCTGGCCCAGACAGAGATGGGGCTCCCTCTGCACTGGAGCTGTCCTTGGCCCCACTCCCAACCAGTCTCCTCTGCTGCCCCGCAGGCCTGGATGACCCCTACCAGCATGGACGCGGCGTGGCCCTGGCCGACTTCAACCGCGACGGCAAAGTGGACATCGTCTACGGCAACTGGAATGGGCCCCACCGCCTCTACCTGCAGATGAGCGCCGGCGGGCGGGTCCGCTTCCGGGTGAGTGTGGGGCACACACGCTGCCGAGGGGCACCGGGACCAGGGCCCCCAGCCTCCCCAGCCTTCCACACCCTCCCCGGGGGCTTGCTGTCCCAGCTCTCCCTGGGGACAGACACTCACTGCCCCTTCTGGGGAGCCCAGAGCCCGGCCAGGCTGTAGGGAGCCCCTGGGTTCCAGCTCTGTCAGGCTCTGACCTCCTTGGTCCGACTCCTGGTGAGAACCCCGACTTCTTCCAGCAGCCCCCTCTGAGCCCCCCACCCCCATCCCAGCCCTTTGATCTCCAGCTGTGGGGCATGTCTCAGCCTCCTTGCGCAGAGGCGGGGAGATCTCTGTCCCCTGGGGTGCTGGGTGTCAGTGTCCTGGGGACTGGATTTGCCATCGGCGTCTCAAATCTCCACTGATCTGGGGCCAGGCCCAAACAGCCAGGCGACGCCCCACCCTTGTCTCAGCCTGTCCTGAGAGGAAAGAGTCCTATCCCACCCACGGGGGAACAGCACAGGGGAAACTGAGGCACACCACATTCCTAAAGATATCCCTTGGCACTTCCAGCTGTGCTGCCCAGCCCACCGAGCGCTGCAGCTCCCCCATCACTCCATGGCCCTTGTTATGCTTATAAGAAGCACACGGGATCTTTTTTCAGGGGAAAAGGCAGTATGCCGCGTTTATTGAAGATACAACAATTAGCGTATACATTCTCTCTCTCTCTCTCATGATTTTCCTCCCTTGGGACCCATGAGGTCTGCACCCTCACGCTGTAATCAATCGTCATCTGACGAGGGCTTGTTTTCTTACATTGTCCTTCTCATCCTGGATCTTGTTCTTTCATCAAGTCTCTCAGGGAGTTGCCCCAGGCTGGTTTTGATCACTGCTACCTTGTCCCCATTGATGGGTGCCCATCTCATCTTTTGAGTCATCAATCTGCCTTCCTCTGACATCTCAAATGGGGCATGTTGCAGCCTCCTGGTGCCCTTGCATCTGTGTCAGGGTTCCCTCCCCACTCTGAACTCTAGGGTACAGACATGGGGACCCGCATGAAAGACCCCCTAAGCTTATTTCTACCAGCTTAGGTTAAAAACTTCCCCAAGGCACAAATCTCTATTTGTCCTTGGACTGAGGTATGCTGCCACCACCAAGTGATTTAACAAAGAACCAGGGAAAAGGAGCACTTGGAGTTCCTCTTCCCCCAGCAATCCCCCCAAGCCCTTATACCCGCGTTCCTGGGGAAGCTTGAGAATAATATCCTAACCAATTGGTTACAAAATGATCAAAGACCCAAACCCCTGGGTCTTGGAACAATGGAAAAATCAGTCAGGTTCTTAAAAGAAGGATTTTATTTAAAAAAAAAAAAAAGAAAGGTAAAAATCATCTCTGTACAATCAGGATGGAAAATACTTTACAGGGTGTCCAGATTCAAAACCTTAAAGTTACAGAAAACAGGAATAAAACTCCCTCTTAACACAGGGAAAATTCACATAAAACAAAAGATAAACGAATCCACCTTGCCTGGCTTACCTATACTGGTTGCAATATTGGAGACTTGGATTAGGATGGGCTGGAGAAGATGGATTTCTGTCTGGCCTCTCTGAGTCCCAAGAGAGAACGGCCACACAAACAAAGAACCCAAAACAAACAGTCTCCCCTCTCCCCAGATTTGAAAGTATCTTTTGTCCCCATTGGTTCTTTTGGTCAGGTGCCAACCAGGTTATCTGAGCTTCTTAACCCTTTACAGGTAAGGAGGAATTTTAGGCTACCCTTATGGTTATGACAGTCTGTCTCTGGTTCCTCCCTAGACCATCTGGTTCAGTGATTGCCTTCACACTTATCTCTTAACACCCATTCCTCATTCACACACAACACGGAACGTTTTGAACAGAAACATCAAATTGCAAAGCAGAAGAAAAACAGTCATGGCTACATTATGATCTTCTTATTCTTTATCCTTCATTCTAAATTATACAAAAAATAAATCCTACTACTACCCCTGACCCGTCTGTCCCACAGGACATCGCCACCCCCAAGTTCTCCATGCCGTCCCCCGTCCGCACTGTCCTCGCAGCCGACTTCGACAACGACCAGGAGCTGGAGGTGTTCTTCAACAACATCGCGTACCGGGGCTCCTCTGCCAACCGCCTCTTCCGGTAGGGCCACCCGCCGGGGCAGGGTCACAGGGCAGGCTGCCTACCTGGCGGGGGATGAGAGCAGCTCACCTGCCCACCCAGGAGATGGGCAACATGCCCAGGAGAGCCAGGGGCCACAGCTGCGTGTCCAGGAGGTAGGGAGGGCGGGCAGACTGGATTCCGATGCCCCTGGCATGGAGGTGTGCTCAGTGCCCAGGAGCCAGGAGGTGTGCCCTCAAGAGCCCATGGGCACCAGCCGCTGTGACGAAGCCCTTTGCAATGTCATTATCAGCCCCTCACTCACAGTGCTAATGCCCTGGGTTCTGTGCAGCAGCCCCTCATTAATTGTGGGGATCGATGGCTCATTAGCACCAAACCGCTCATTTGTCCCAGATGGAGAGTATCAGTGCAGCAACCAGGCCCCGGCTGCCTGTGCGGTGACAGCGTGTCCCGCAGACGGGGCCTCCTGGGGGCACAGCTCTGCATGCTCTATGGTGCCCCCCGGGCAGTGCCAGCTGGGTCTGCTCAGTGGGCAGGGAAAGGGTTAAGCCATCCTGTGGGGTTTCCCCTCCAGCTGCTGGCTCTACTGCTGGTTTCTGGGGGGCACCCTTGCTTTGCCCCAGCCAACACGCTGCTGCGGGTGAGCTCCCCGCCAATGGCGACAGCCAATGCCAAGAGACATGTCCTGGCCGTGGGCACAGAGCATCCCCCAGCCAGGTTACCCCTCCCCTCTGCTCCCACCGCTCTGCACAGCCAGCTGGCATGGGCTGAGCCCGGGCCCCACATCTCCCCTCATGTCCCTGACCCAGCTCCCAGGATGGATTAGCTCCCTGAGCCTGCCCCTGAGCCTCCCCCCCATGCCCTCCTTATCCCATTGCCCCCACCCGCCCCCTGTTCCCCACACCCTCTCACAGCAGCACCTCTGGGCTCAGGCCGCATCCTGCCATTTGCTGTGTGGGAGGACGGGCCCCACGGCCAGGCCCACACAAATCCCACTGCCGGATCAGGGCCTCAGCTCTTCAGGTCAGGGCTGTCTCTCCTGCGGGGCAGTGCCCAGGGCCCAGGCTGCCCAGATACAATAGCGAGGTCAGCCTCAGCCTCAGCCGCAGGGGCAGGCTGACACGGCATGAGGGGGAGTCAGAGCCCTGCACCCCCACTTCCTGCGATTCACCATGACTCTCAGCCAGCCGGTAGAACAGAATGTTTATTAGAAACGACAGGAACACAGTCCAGACCAGAGCTTGAAGGCATAAACAGGACCCCTTAGTCAGGCCCTTCTGGGGGGCAGGGAGATTAGACCCCAGCCTTGGGGCTCCCTCCTCTTCCCCAGCCAACTCCCAAAACTGGAAACCCCTCCAGCGGTCTTCCCCAGCCTCCCCGCAGCTCCTCCTCCAGCCTTTGTCCAGTTTCCTGGGCAGAAGGTGTCACCGCCCCAACCCCCCTCCTGGCTCAGGTTACAGGCTCAGGTATCTTCCCTCAAGGGAAGTCTCCCATCCCCAATGAAACTCCCCTGCAACATTCCCAGGTTAAATCTGCCCCACGCCCTGCTGTGTCACACAGGCCCTGCCCCATTTCAGAGGAGGGAATAGGGCCTGCTAAGTCCCCACAGGGCCACCCTCCGACCCCAGCCATTCACCCACACCAAGGCCCATCTGGCTCTGCTGGATCCTGGCACAGTCTCTCCATCAGGGGCTCCGAGCCCCTTGGCCACGCCCTGTCCCTGCCTGGTGCTGAAGGGAGGCGATGCTGTGTGTGCCAGGCAGGGCTGCAGCACTGGCATAGGCTCTCGCCCGACAGGGGCTGCACCCTCTGCCAACCCTACCCCTTGCAGCCCAGGGACCCTGCGTGGAGCCAGAGGCTCGCTGTGGCAGGGGGTCACGTGGCCAGCAGACATGGAGGGGTTTGGGCAGCCGGTGGGGTTGGGGGCCCGGGGCCTGGCTCTCACCCTCGTCCCCTGCAGGATCGTCCGCAGGGAGCACTCGGATCCCGTCATCGAAGAGCTGAACCCAGGAGACGCCATGGAGCCCGAGGGCCGGGGCACTGGTGAGTCCTCCACACTGCACTCCTGCTGTTGGGCTCCCCTGACCCCCAGGGGCTGGGCCAACCCCGGCAGGGCCAGGTGCTGAGATGCCCCCAAGCTGTACTGCCTGGGGACCCCGGGGCGCTGTGGGGGTCAGTGGGGTGACACATGAGTCAGCCCCGGTCAGCAGGGGGCGCCTGCAGGGCTGGGTGGGGAGCTGCAGCCGCTGGGCGGGAGGTGGAGCAGGCGGGCGAATCCTGGGTTGGCTCCGGGTTGCGGGCGGCTGGATCAATGGCTCCATTGTTGTCTCCCATCCCTGCCCCAGAACAGCAGGGCCCTGGTCTGGCCCGGCCCCTCTGCGCCCTCGTCTGCCCAGTGACGCCGTCAGTTCCTGGGGGTCGGGGTCAGGGTGCTGCCCCCTCGATGCGGGGCCCCAGGGAGCCAAGCCTAGCACAGGTCAGTGGCTGCTGATGTAACCCCATCCCCAGGGACCAGAACCTTGGGGTGGCTCCGTGCGTGCTGCAGGGTGACAGTCAGGAAAGTTGAAGAGGCTACTGACAGGCAGCATGATCTAGTGGTCAGAGCATGGGGGGCTGGGAGCCAAGACTCCTGGGTTCCATCCTGAGCTCTGGGAGGAGCGTGGGTTCTAAGGGGTCAGGACTCCTGGGTTCTACCCCTGCCTCTGACACTGACTCTCTTTCATCTTAGGCAAGGAACGGCCCTTTCTAGCCAGGGCTGCCTCCCCGGCTGCTGTCCCTCTGGGCTGCCTGCAGCCCGACCGACCGTGGCTACTGGGCATGGGGTGGATCATCCCTGCAAGCCTGTGGTCATCTGAGCCGGTCCCAGGTGCAGGCTGCACCGGGGCTAGGAGGGGCTGGCGTGAGAGACGGGCAGAGCTGGGCCGGGGAGGTGGGGGATTGCGATGGGGGCTGACCCCCAGCCCCCGCTGTCGTTGCAGGGGGTGCAGTGACTGACTTCGATGGCGATGGGCTTCTGGACCTGATCCTGTCCCATGGCGAGTCCATGGCACAGCCACTCTCAGTCTTCAGGGGCACCCAGGTGCGTTGGGGCCCCATGCTGGGCCACAGTGGGGCTTTGCTGTAAAGACTTTGTATGACTGCTGTGCGTGCCTCAGTTTCCCCTTGTCACGGAGTCACAGGCTGGGGGTGCGGGCACCGCTCTGAATGAAGTCGGGCAGGGCTCTCGGGCAGTGTGGCTCCCCTCAGGGCACACGCTTACCAGGGCAAGAAGCCTCCTGGGCGTCGGTGCTTCCTGGGCCTGACTTCGGAGCGTTCGGCCCCGTTCACCCCGGTAGCTCCCGGCAGCGAGTGCCCCTGGATGGGACCCCTGGGGAAGCCTCACCCGCCCCCAAAGGGCCCTGCCCCCCACTCCGCAGCCAGCCGTGACTCTCAGCCAGAGTGTGACACAGACGGGTTATTAGTCGTCGGGCCCCCAGTGTAGAACAGAGCTTGTGAGTGCAGAAATCGGGGACATTCAGAAAAGTCCATTGTTGCGGGGGGATCCAGAGCCCTGGGCCCTCTCCCCGGAGACCCAAACCAGAAGACTGACTCACTTCCAGCCGCCCAGCCTCAGACACGCCCAGCTGCCCCCACCCACCCCCAGTCCTTTGTCTCTTCCTCTTGCCGGGGGACGAGCTCTGGCCATCAGTTGCCAGGATACAAAGTGCCAGGTTCTCTGTGCCCAGACAGCCAATCAGCAGTCACACCTGCCCTCTTGGAGTCTCTGCAGCCTAGATACTTGAGTAACACACGGGAAACTGAGGCACACACCGCGTATTCAGAGTAAACATTAAGCACATTCCCACTGTGTCACCCCGCTTCCCCCCAGACGAAGTCTCTGGCTCTGCCCTATTCAGCCTGGTCCCCGGGAGTGTGTCTCCCCCAGCCGGAGGCTCCCTCCCCCTCGGGCAGTCTGCGACCCCGGGTCAAGGCTGGGGAGTGTGTGCAGGCTGCAGCCACATGTCCAGCCACATGTCCAGATCATCCCCCATCAGCACCTCCGCGGGTCACTGATCCTGCACCCCTGCCTCTTGGCCCCTGTCTCAAGTAGTTCTTCACTGAGGGGCCAAACACCCCCCCAGGGCGCAAGATTCGTGGGGCACTAACTGATCTGGGCCCCCCCACTGGGGCTGTGCCAACATCACCCCAGCACCTGTGTCCAGAACCTACCCTTTCTTCCCATCCACCCTCTGGGGACAAACACGCCTGCTCCCTGCGGGTTGCCCTGCGCAGCCTGTACATTGATCACGCCAGAGCTTCCTCCCAGAGCCACAGCCAGGCTGTCCCGTGGGGAGCTGGAGTGCCCCCGCCGGGCTCCTGCTGAGTTAACCGGTCATGGGTTCTGCTTGGCTGCTGCTTCCATAACCCTGGGGTGTTTTGCCTACAGAAATTACAACACAGGTCTCTGAGGTCCCTTGGAGGGGGTCGGCCGCATCCACCGTCACCCCTGGTTTGGGCTTACTAGAGTCCTGCTTCTGGGGCACCCCTGGGTGGCCCCTCTTTGGGTCCCCGACCTGGGCCAGTCCCTCCGGGTCTCTCCATGCCTGGCCCTGCTGCCCACGAACTGCTCTGCCAGCCTGCCTGCGCTGTGCAGATCCTTTGGCTTCCTGGCCGCTAGCCACGTTTTCCGCTCCGCTCCCCCCACCTCCAAGCTGTCAGGGGCCCCAGGTCACGGAGCTGCTCCAACCCCGCCAGGCTGCACCCCCTGCAGTGTGGTGACCTCAGCTGGGGGGCGGCTTCCATGCAGGTCCCCCCCCGGGGCCTTCTGCACACCTCAGAACTGTGTCCCCTAAGCCTCGGGCTCCATTCAGACCTGAGCAGCGGAGCCTGTTTGACCTGTTCATAGCCGCAGAATGGATTCCATCCACCTGGCCGTGTGCTCCTAGCGCTCTGGGGCTGAGGAAGGGGTTACAGAGCGGAGCTGGGCCGCAGGGTCCCTGAGTTCAATCTGCAGGTGTTCCCAAGGGCAGTGAGATCGGCATCTCAGCCCCCCACTGAAACTGGAGCACCAATTGGGGAGCTAGGCTCCCTGCGGAATTGGCAGCCTTTCCCCACATACCCATTGGTGGGGCCTCTCTCCCCTCGGCTCCTCCTGCTCCCGCTTCTCCTGCTGCTCCTTCTCCTGCTGCTCCACCTCGTGCTTTCGCTCCTCCGGGTCCTCTCACCCCTTTGCTCTCAGCTCCCCACCACTCCAGTCAGACTGTCAGGACCCAGGTCGCGAGGACACCCCCTGCGAGACTGGGGACCCAGATCGCACGGAGGCCCTGCTGCTGCGCGGGCTGCTGCCTCTGCTGCTCTCAGACCCTCCTAGAACCTGCTTCCTGGACTGATCGTCCTTCTCCAGCCGTCCCAGCGGCTGCCCGCTTCCCCCCACGGAGCCCCCTCTCCCTGCGGAGGCTGGCAGTGCCCCCAGGGGCAGGTCACATGCCGTTTTCCTGCTGTTCCTTTTGGCTGCTCTTGTTTCCTGGCTGCCAGTCACCTACGGCAAAATACTTCTGATGCGTTCAGCAACCTCCCATCCTCGTGGTGCCTTCCCCAGCCTGCCTCTGCTCCCCCATCACCAACCCACAGGGCTGGTTTTCTTCAACAGCCCGAGAAGGCCCCCTTCAGGGAGCCAGACCCTCCCAGGGGCTCGCTCTGTCACTAGGGGAAGCCCCTCGGCTTCACTGCCTCCTTGGACCGAGCCTTCAGCACCCCTGGGTCATGCTGTGAGCTCCCTCCAGCGAGTCCACCTGAGAGAGACTTGGACCCCCAAGGAGCACAATGCCCCCCACCTCCAGCCCCTGCAGGGCCGCAGCCGGAATGGTTACATCAGGAGGGTTATGAGGGATGTGGAACAGAGCTAGGCAGGCCTTGGGTAGTACCAAGAGCAGGAAGTTACAGCCTGGCCCACACACCCAAGTATCCAGCCCTTCTCCACCCCTAGGTGACAAAGCAGCGTGGGGGGTGTCACGGAGTCCCCGAGTGATGCTCTGGAACTGCTCCCTACGAAGCCAGGCAGGACTCTGGGGGAGCCTCCTCTTTCTGAGCAGCCTGTCTGCAGGACTCACAGCTCACCTTACACAGCTTCTACCTTCCTGGGTCTGACCGCGGAGCATTCAGCATCCTCTGCCCCTCCGTGCGCTTCCCCCAGCGAGTCCGCCCAGGCGGGGCTCCTGGAGAAGCCAGAGGGTCCTGCCCCCCAACTGCGCAGTCAGACGTGACTCTCAGCCAGCCAGTAAAACAGAGGTTTATTAGATGACAGGAACATGGTCTAGAACAGAGCTTTGTAGGTACAGAGAACAGGACCCCTCAGTCAGGTCCATCTTGGGGGGCACGGAGGCCAGAGCCCCATGTGGGCCTCCCTCCATTTCCCCAGCCAGCTCCAAACTGAAACTCTCCAGCCCCTCCTCTGCCTTTGTGTCTTTCCCGGTCAGGAGGCCACCTGATCTCTTTGTTCTCCAACCCCTTCAGTTGGCACCTTTGCAGGGGAGGGGCCCAGGCCATCAGTGGCCAGGAGACAGGGTGTCGGCCATTCTCTGTGCAGACACCATCACACTGGCCCTCTCCGGCTCTGCAACAATCACACCCCCTTATCCCCCCACCTAGATACTTAAGAAATGCCTAGGGGAAACTGAGGCACCCACCCAATATTCAGAGAAAACATTAAGAACAGTCCCACTTCTTCACAGGGGGAAACTGAGGCACACAGAGTATTCATACAAACTATTCCCAGAAAATCCCCACCCCGCTGCCCGATTCGTCTCACCCGTCTGTCCCCTGCAGGGCGCTGGCAATAACTGGCTCCGCGTCATCCCGCGCACCCGCTTCGGGGCCTTTGCGCGGGGGGCCAGGGTGGTGCTGTTCACCCGGCGCAGCGGGGCACACCTGCGCATCATCGACGGTGGCTCGGGCTACCTGTGCGAGATGGAGCCCGTGGCGCACTTTGGCCTAGGTGAGTCGCTGGCAGCCTGACCCCTGGTCTGAGGGAAGCCTGGCCCTTGCCCCGGCCCCCAGGAAGCCCTGGGCATCTGTCTCTGGCTCCTGGTTGGAGCTGAGACATGGGGTCAGGGCAGCATTAGACTCCCACGCTGTGTTCCCCAGCTCTGCCTCTGCCCCATAATTGTGACCCACTGCCCCCTACTAGACCAGCCCTGGGCTCCCCCCAGACCTGCCTGTGCCCCTCACTCCCGACCCACAGCCCCCTGCTGGCCCCGCTGTGGAAGGGTCTGTTCCTTTAAAACGCTCTGTCCTGGATAGTCGGTGGCTAACAGATTGGGGGGCTTGGAGGGTCTCATTGTTGGGGCTCAAAGCGTTGGCTGCAGCAAGGTGCCCGCTGCCTGGGCTGGGAGGGGGAGCTGAGCATCCCCTGCTGCCCTCCCCAGCTGCTGCTCTGCAGAGAGGTGAGTGTTTCCATGCCCCATGAGCCCCCGACCCCTCCACGCCTGTTTCCAGCCCAGCCAGGCCTGCGGGGTGAGCAGGGCAGCCAAGCGCTCGGGAACCAGACCGAACAGCGTCTTGGTGCTGGGCCCTCGCCCTGCTCACCCCACTGCCCCCCAAGCTGCTGCTCTCAGCAGGGAAAGGAGGGTCCCCTGGGCAGACAGCAGCTTTCTCTGCTGAGATCTGCTCCCTCTAGTCCTGCTCCAGGCTGGGCCCAGGCCTGCGGCTGCCCGCTCTGATGGCTTCTCCTCTGCAGGCCAGGACGAAGCCAGCAGCCTGGAGGTGACGTGGCCAGATGGCAGGGTCGTGGCCCGGGCTGTGGCCAGCAGCGAGATCAACTCAGTGCTGGAGATCCCCTACCCCGAGGGTGCTGAGGGGCAGCTCCCACCCGCCTCGCTGGAGGTGAGTGCCATGCAGCGCACCTGGCACGGAGTGGGGCAGGGCCGGGCCGGGGGCACCTCCCAGAGGCAGGGCGGGGGACGTGGCACAAGGAGCCGACAGGACGCAGACACCCGCTTGGATGGGACAGGCCAAGGGACATGGAGCCTCTAGGCTCACCCAGGCAGGCAAGGCCCAGCCACCCCTGCCAGCTGCCCTGCCCTGTGCGACGCCGTCCCTGGTGTGTGGGCTCCAGAGCGCTGGGGAGTCAGTGCCCCGTGCCCCCTGCCTGGCTGCAGACAGGGTGGGCCCTGAGCCTGCCCCTCACTGACCAGTGCCCAGCAGGAGGAGCTGGGAGGCCTGGGGCAGCCCCTCCCCACACTAATCCCAGCCCCCCGGGTCTCTGCTTCTCCCCTTGATGCAGTGCGGCCAGGGATTCTCCCAGCACGAGAACGGACGCTGTGTTGGTGAGTCGCTGCTTGTGAGGCGCCCGCGGGAGGGGCTGTGCCAGGCAGGAGCCACAGGATCGCTCTGGCTGCGTGGCAGGCAGGCGGGGGGCCTTGGGCTGTGGCATGGCCGGGGGAGGAGCTGTGTGCCAGGGCATTTCTGGGCTGGTTACTTGGCAGGGGGGCTGCAGCCTGGCGGGGGTGGGAGGTGGGGCGCTGTTGCATGGCTGTAGGGCAAAGATTTGCTGCAGGGCTGCAGCCTGGCCGGCCTGGGGGCTGCACTCTGGGGGCGCTGGGGCCCCAGCCGTGGGGGCTGTCGTCTCTGGGCGGGTGGGGAGCCCTAGCGCCTTCCCCGGAGCCCAGGGCTCACACTGTGCCCTGTCCGCTTCCAGACACGGACGAGTGCGCCGCGTTCCCCTTCGTGTGCCCCAGGGAAAAGCCCGTCTGCGCCAACACGTACGGCGGGTACCGGTGCCGCAGCAACAGGCGCTGCGGCCGGGGGTTCGAGCCCAGCGAGGACGGCACGGCCTGCGTGGGTGAGTGCCGCAGCCGGGGGAGAGCCAGGCCAGCCGCGGCCCAGGGGCGGTTCAAGTCCCAGGTCGCTCTGGGGAGCCTGGGTACCTGTTTCAGGGTGTTTCGGCGCCCCCCGCAGGCCACGTGAAGCTGCCCATGCTCCTGGAGCTGGTCCAAGCACAGAGCTCCCAGCCCCATGGCAGGGCTGGCCCTGACCCGCCTCTGCCCCAGCTGCCTGCCACTGACCCTCCCTCCCCTCCTCTCTCTCTCCTTCTCTGTGCAGCGCAAGTGGCCTTTTTCGGTGGATACCCCTCTGCAGGGAGCCGGCTCTGGGCCTGGCGCCCCCCAACCCCCGTCCTGCCGCTGGGCCTCGGACTCTGCCTTCACTTCTATGCACTTTAACCTTTGCCAATGACCTGTGTGTACGGACTGGACGGTCTCTCTGCCTCTCTCCGTCCCTCCGCCTCTCTGTCCTCCTCTCTCTGCCCCTTTCCCCCACCCTGTCCAATGCCCCTCGAAGCGCTGGCCGTGCCGCGGCCATCTTTGAGAAGGGCACGGACCCGCCCGGGCCACAGCAGCGACCGTGCTGGAGGCAGAGCCATGTGCCAATCACCCCTTGCATGTTTTCTGAGAAAACAGACAGGGAGGCGCCCTGTGACCCCGTCAGCGCCCCCGTCGTGGGAGCTTGCCCTTAACAGAGATGGATGCTCAGTCGAATCGATTCCGTAGCATGTGCCTGCTGGTTTGGCCTGCAAGGTTTGCCTCACCTGGCCCCTATCTGGGCCACTGAGGATGCACCCGGCCCCACTCGCTGTGGGGGAGGACGCTCACCGCTGTGTTTTCTAGCGAATTGACCCCACTGTCTGGAGTTGGACCCGGCTCAGTCTTCCAGCCCCTCCCCAGGGAAGCGACCCAATAAACTCTATCCTGTCTATTTGCACCTGCCTGCTGAGTTGCTTGCGGGGGCCACGCCCTGGCCTGGGGGCCCTGTTGGCTCCAAGCTCGGCCGAGGGCGGGGCAGGGCCTGAGGGCGGGCACCAGCGCCCTGGGTGCCTGTGGCCTGGGCCTGCGTGGGGTGCAGGTGGCGCATGAGAGCGCTGTCCCCCCACCCCTTGTGCTAGGAGGTCGTAGCCCCTCTCGCGCCCCAGCAGGACCCCTCGCTGCTCCGCTGATGGGATGGGTACGCAGGTCCCAGGGCCCTGATTTCTGGTCCCCAGGGGCAGCTGGGGCCCCCCCCCCGGCGCAGCTGTCCCTGCCCACCCCCCTGCCCGGGCGTCACACAGAGCTTGGCACCGCCTCCCTGATCCCGCCCAGCAGCCCCGGGCCTGGCCCGCGGGCAAGGGAGCCCAGTGCCCATGGCCCCGCTGGGCTCAGTGGGGTGACGCCCTCCCCTTCCCTTTCAGACGTGGACGAGTGCCGGGAGCAGCCGGGCCTGTGCGACCACGTCTGCCACAACGAGCAGGGCTCCTGCCACTGCCGCCGTGGCGTCTCCCTGGGCCCCGACCAGCACCGCTGCCTGCCCCTCTAGCCCAGGGCTGCCCCACACCCAGGGCAAGCCCTAGCCCAGGGCCACCCCCAGCCCCTGCAGCCCCCAGGCCCACGGCCACCCCCTGCAGCCCCCAGGCTGCCCCCGGCCCACTGCAACCCCCAGCCCATGGCAGCCCCCAGCCCATGGCAGCCGCGGGAGGGAACAAGTTCCCAGCTGCAGGGGCCATGCAAGCCTGGCTCCTTCCCCCTCGGGCCTGGCCTCCCCTCCAGCCACCCGCCGGGCTCCGGGCTCTGGCCCAGCCTGGGCTACTCACGCCTGGCGCTGCATGAATAAAGCATTTCCCAGCTAAAACAGTCCTCGGCCCGTCTCTGCAGCCCCCAGCCCGGCTCGTCACACCAACCCCAGGCCTGGGCCGAATGTCCTGCCCGCAGAGGGTCGCTCCCTGCCCCCCACCAGGATGAAGCCCCCTCTCCCCCACACTGATTTTCCATTGTGATTTCCTGCCCCCTTGTTCTTTGGCACTCTGGGAACTGCCCGCTCAGCCATGCCCTGGCCCCCGCTGTCACCCCCCCTCTCGGCCCCTTTCCCCTTCTCCTGAATATGCCCCCCCTTCCCCACGCCCCCCGTCTCTTCTGTCACTGCATGCCGGATTTGTGTTCCTGAGCACCCCCTCCCCAGGTGGTGCAGTGTGTGCTGGGGGTGCAGGCCACTGGATCCAGTAGCGGGGGGGCTGTACAGCGCCCTGCACGGACTGCCAGCTGCAGTGCTGCCTTTTACACCAGGTGGGGCCAGGCCCCGCAGCCAGGGGAGCTAGCTCTAGGGAGGAACAGGATGGAGCGGGGCCCCAGGCAGGGAGGGTTACGTCAGCCAGGGGAGGGGGCTGGTTTCCCTGTAGCCTGCTCTGGGCCAGCCCATGTGCCAGCCACATGGCACCCCCAGCTTTGCCCCCAGGGTGCCAGGCCAGGAGAGGCGGGCTCCCCAGCCCTGCGATTGTGGTGTCGGTCCAGACCCGGCCGGCTGCCACCCCCAGTCCCAGCCAGCAGGGCCCCCAGCTGCCAGCTTCCCATGCCCCCTCGACACGGCCCCTGCCCCCTTTATTGTGTGTCCATGGGGGGCAGGGGCCGTTCCCGGTGCTCTGTGCCCCCAGCCTGCTCTCCCAGAGCCCTCTGAGAGCGACATCTGCTCAGACCTGCCCCGGGCCCCGTCTGCCCCAGGCCCTGCAGCGCCCCCTGCTGTGTAGGGCAGACTCGTATCGCCAGATCCATGGGCCCTTCACTTTGGCCTCTGGTAACATCCCGGCCAGGGAACCTCACCTCTCACCCATGGCCCCATTCCCTGCAGCGCCCCTGCCCCTGCCCCATAGGGCCGGGCCTCTCCTCTGTAGCCCCCTCCCTGCCCCCACCAGAGCTGGCCCGGTGAAGCGGGCTGGCTACTAGCCTAGTTCAGCTCACCCCCTGCAGGCCACTGGGTGTGCACCTAGCTCGCACGGCCCAGGACGCGGGGGGCACCTTCCAGGAAAGCTGCCTTGGGGGACGCCCCGATGGGGCTGATGGGTCACTCCTCCCCCGTTGGTAAGGTCAACACTTTGACCTTTGATGGGGGCACAAAGCCCCCAGGACACGGCCCCAGTGCTGGGGCCATGCACTCCACACGAGCCCTGGGCTGGGGCGGTTCATGCCGCGGAGAAGCGACAGGCTCATGCAGGAGATGCGCAGGGAAGGGACATGGGGGGCAGGCAGGACGGGGCCGGGCCAGGCAACTCCCAGGGTGCAAACACCCCTCCTGCAGAGGGGAGCAGGCAGAGAGGCGGGGCTGGGACATAGGGGCTGCAGCAGGCGTGGGGCTGGCCACACCCCCGGGCTCACGGGCTTCAATCCCTTCGGCTGAGGAGGAGTTTGGCGAGAGTTGGTGACCCCTTGGGATGTGCCATCACCCCCCAGCCCTTCCCTCTCCCCCGCATGTCCACCAGTGTCCCACATGGGCTCATTCACGCAGGGGAGGGTGACAGTGACCCAGCCGTGGCAGATGGTCCCCAGCAAGCCCGGTCTCTGGCCCGAACAGCTGGGCATGGGGCGTGGGAGTTGCGAGCTGGGAGGGGATCGGGGGGACAGGGGAAGGACACGGCCAGGGAACCAGGCTCGCTGGTGGGTCAGGGCGATACAGGACCGGGCCCAACCTGGAGAGGAAGCTGGTGCCTAGGGCTTTGCCAGCCACAGCAGGGCCGTGCATGTGCCCCGTGCCGGGGTTACGCTCACGGCAGCAGGAGCAGTGGCAGTGGCCGGCGGGAGGCTGCTCCGCGCGAGCTGGAGACCCCCGATCACGCTCACCCCGCTGCCCCTCTGCAGCTCCCTCAGCTCCTGGCTTTATGGGAGGGTGAGGCCCCAGGCGGCACTGCCCAGGGCATGGGCGGGGGCAAGTCCTGGCACAGGGCCATCGGCTCTGGGCTGGGCCGGCGGCCGAGGGGCCCCAGGGGGCTCGCCCGAGGCGCCCTCGCCCCGCTCCGGCAGCCGGTCTCTGCGGGGGTCCCCCCAGCGGCCGCCCGCCCCGCCCTGCTCAGAACCGGGTGCTCTGGTACCGCAGCCGGCCCAGCTCGGCGAGGCCTTGGTCCCGGCAGTGCAGGTCCCCGCAGGGGCTCGCTGCCAGTCACCGCCCCCCCCCGCCCCCGCTGCTGCTGCTGCGGCTGCTGGTGCTGCGGCTGCTGCATCTGTCCTCGTAGATGGAGATCTCGATCTGGGCCCCGGCTAAGGACCGACAGCCGGGCAAGGGCTGCTGGGCAGGGGGAGGGCAGGCAGGGCGGTGCCCGTCTCTGCTCCCACTTCTGAGGTCAGCCAGGGCCCTCCAGCCCCTCGCCACCCCGACTGGGGCCTGGTCGTGGGCTCGGGGCAGGGCTGGCGTTGCAGAGAGGGGCCTGTCTGCGGCAGCCGTACGCACCACTGTAAGAGCATCACGCTGTGCCCGCGCCCGTCCCGCCAGGCTCAGCCATGCCCATCTTCCCTGCCCCATGCCCACCCGCCCAGCCAGCCCAGGAGGATACGACCCGCATGCCCCGCTCCACGGGGTCGGTGAGCAGCAGGCCCCGTGGCGCGTAGACCTGTTCGTTCTGCTCCTGGATGTACTTGGAGATCTTCTTCAGCACCTGCGAGGGCAAAGGGGACAGCCCGTCAGGGCCCACCGCCCCGGGCACCCCGTCAGCACCCGCAGGCCCGGGCGCACCCAGTGACTCCCTAGCCCGGGGCACCAGTCTGCGGCCCTCCCTGGCAGGGGATCGGGCCCTTTGGCTGTGCTGGCTCTCACTGATGCTAACCAGCACGCCCGCCCCACTGCACCTGCCCCACAGCAACAGCCTCTGGGGGCGGGTCACTGCCCCTTTGGGAAAGGAGGAGGTCCTGGGGAACAGGGAGCGGGGAGCACAGGCCCACGGTCACAGTCAGGGGCAGAGCTGGGCTAGAACCCAGGCGTCCTGGCTCCCAGCCCCGCCCCACTCTAACCACTAGAACCCACCCCCCTCCCAGAGCTGGGCTAGAACCCAGGAGTCCTGGCTCCCAGCCGCCTGCTCAGAGGAGGGGCAATGTCTGAGGGGAAGGCGGGGCCAGAGTCAAACCATTGGCTGGTGACGGCCCAGGAATAAGAGCTGGCTTCTTAGAGTGCTGGGACCGGGAGAAGCCAGTCTGGGGTTCTGGAGCCAGGGCCAGGCAGCCGGTGAGTCCCAGGGCGCACACGGGCCTGAGAGCTGGGGTGCTTGGCAGCAACACCCCTGAGCTGGGCCTTTCCCTGCCCAAGGGGATCCCCAGTGCAGAGCTTTGCTGGGCTGAGTTCCCCCTCCCCGGCACCTGCCCAGACCAGTCACCCCGAGTCCCGCTGCTCTGGGGCTCACAGGGCTGCCGCCTGGGGGCGCAGGGCCGAGCTTGGGGGCAGGGGCTATTGCAATCTGCACCCCTTGTGGGGAGGGCAAGCCGGGCCCAGCACCAACCTGATACCTGTGTGATGAGGGAGCCGTCTGCAGCCCCCAGCCCCCTCTCAGAGCCCGAGCGGCCCTCGCTGAGTAACCACCCTTGGGAGACCCCAGCTCCCTGCTCTGTGCCTTCAGGGCGGGGTAAGGGTTGGGGGACTGTATCACTGGCTGCCTTGTCCCCCGCAAGTCTCATGCAGCCAGGCTGCTCTGCTGCATGGGGCAGGGCGGTCACAGGCCCGGGCCCCAGGAGCACGCGGCCCAAGGGCCACCGCATGTCACTGGTGGCTGGGGCAGCGTGGGCTCATGGCCCTGGCAGGGGTGTTCTCCCTGGCAGGGTGCGGTCAGTACGCCGTGACTGCACTGGGTGTTCGTGTGATTCCTGGGGATGCCGGCGGGGCGCCAAGGGTGCAGGGCTGCTGCAGCACCCGGGTCCCGCTAAGGGCGTGGCTGCCCCGGAGGCCATCAAGGGCTGTGCTCCAGGCGGATGTGTAGGGTGGGTGGGGGCGGTGGGGTGAGGTGGGCTGTGATGGGGCTTGGGGGAGCTTGGGGCGTGCAGCTCTACGGGGGGAGAGAGGTCTCCCTCAGCAGCACTGTGCACAGCGTATTAACCATTGCCATTTACGTTAACATCCGACTGGCTCTTGGAGCTGACGTTAGTTACCAGCCTGGAAACTTCCTGCTTCTCCCGCAGCCGGACCCTAGAAACCAACACTATCTGTAAAACTCACGAGCACATTGCAAGAAATACCTTGTTTCTTTCCCTGAGAAAAATTACCAGACCTCTGTGCGCTTGGGGACCAGACTCCTTGGTCATAAAGCCTCTATTGGAGACTAATAGTGTTAGTGCAACTCCTCCGTCTGTGCAAAGGGGCTGGTGACATCACACTCACTTCCCCGCACACCCCCAGATCCGCTCACACTCACTTCCCCGCACACCCCCAGATCCGCTCACACTCACTTCCCCGCACACCCCCAGATCCGCTCACACTCACTTCCCCGCACACCCACAGATCCGCTCACACTCACTTCCCCGCACACCCCCAGATCCGCTCACACTCACTTCCCCGCACACCCACAGATCCGCTCACACTCACTTCCCCGCACACCCCCAGATCAGCTCACACTCACTTCCCCGCACACCCACAGATCCGCTCACACTCACTTCCCCGCACACCCCCAGATCCGCTCACACTCACTTCCCCGCACACCCACAGATCCGCTCACACTCACTTCCCCGCACACCCACAGATCTGCTCACACTCACTTCCCCGCACACCCACAGATCCGCTCACACTCACTTCCCCGCACTTCCGTTCACACACACTGTCCCTCAGGCCTACTCACACTCTTGGGGCTGTCTTTCTGAGGCTGGGGGAGGAGAGTATTTCTTGTCTCTGTGGGAGACGGGGCTGCTGGAGAAAGGTCCATTCCTTTTCTCCTTGAGCGGAGACGCAGTGAGCTCGAGCATTCGGCTCCAGGCACCGGCCTGCACTGTTTCCTGTGCTTAGGGTAGTCTCCGACCCAGTGAGCTGCGTTCCATCAGCCACTCACCCTGGGTTGTGCTGGGCTGGAGATGGGGGCAAAGGGGCGGGAGCTGCAGAAAGGAAAGTAATTGGTACTATTCGTCTCCCACCCGTGGCAGGTAGCCGCGGGGTCTCTCTGTGGAGCCTTGCTGACGGGGTATTATTCTGATGAACACGTCCTCCTGTTGTGAACGCTTAGAAAGGCTGGTGTACAGGTGGCATGGCTGGCAGTGAGTTCCACACGCCAGTGATTCATGATGTTAAAAAATGTCTCTCTCGCCGTTTTGGACGTGTTGCTTTTCACTGTGATTGAATGCCACCTTGGTCCGTGTCGAGAGGGTGAAGAGGAGCTCCCAGTTCACCTTCTCCGTCCCATTCATTATTTTATGCAACTCTAGGAGAGCCTTTCTTACCGTGGCACTTGCTACTAACGACTACTAATCTCTGCCCATAGGGCAGCTTTCCCCCGACTTTCCCACACAGTCCAACGAAGTCACAATGGCCCCAGACCTCGGCATCACCTCCTTATTGGTGCTGCACGTAACAAAATTCATTCGCATGTGGATGGAAAAAGGAGAGGGAACATAGTGCGGCACCCCCAGGTTTTACACGCGGCTCCGCTCCTGGCCCTGCATGCGGGCTCCCAGCCCCGTGTGATGAAACGGGACTGTTCTTAATGTTTCCTCTGAATAGTGTGGGGGTGCCTCAGTTTCCCCTAGCCAGTTCTTAAGTATCTAGGGGGTGGGGTAAGGGTGTATGATCATTGCAGAGCCCTAGAGGGCAGGTGTGTGCAGGGGTCTGGACACAGAGAATGGCCGACACCCTGTTTCCTGGCCACTGATGGCCTTGGCCCTTCCCCCCTGCAAGGTGAGAGCTAAAGGGCTGGAGAACAAAGGAATCAGGTGACCTCCTGGCCCGGGAAAGGAACAAAGCCCAGAGGAGGAGGGGCTGGAGGGAGTTTCAGTTTGGGGCTGGCTGGGACATGGAGTGAAGGGCAGACGTGGTTGTCTGGCTCACTGCCCTCCAAAATGGACCCAGCTGAGGGGTCCGGTTCTCTGCACCTGCAAGCTCTGTGTTAGACCATGTTCCTGTCGTCTAATAAACCTCTGATTTACTGGCTGGCTGAGAGAATAAGGCGGAGTTGGGGGGCAGGACCCTCTGGCCCCCCCAGGACCCCGCCTGGGTGGACTGGCCGTGGGAAGCGCACGGAGGGGCAGAGGATGCTGGATGCTCCGAGGTCAGACCCAGGAAGGTAGAAGCTGGGTGAGCTGTGTGTCCGGCAGACAGGCTGCTCCCAGAGAGGAGACTGCCCCAGAGTCCCGCCTGGCGTCGTGGGGAGCAGTTCCAGAGCATCACCCGGGGACCCCGGGACACCCGGCACCCGGGGTGCCAGCTCCCAGCCCCGCACATGCAGCTCCACTACTGGTCCTGCGCCCAGCCCCAGCTGTGGCCCCAGCCTCACCCCTCACTCCTGTCTGGGCCCCCACCCAGAGACACAGCCCTGCTCCTGGCCCCAGCTCTGAAGGGGGCACGGACGGGGTAAGGGGGCTGCCTTTCAGCACCACCATTAAAGTGTTCCCACGTGTACAGACTCACAGGTCGTGCCCACTCTTGGCCCCGTGGGGGGAGCCCCCTTCAGTGCGACAGCCCCTCTCAGGGGTCCGCTCTCCCTCGGGGGTTAATGCCTGGGGAGGCTCCGGCTGGCTGGCACGGCAGGGTACCCGGGAGAATTTCCCTTCCGAGCCACCTGGGGACCCTGCCAGGGAGGAGCGAGGGGGTCACCACAGAGAATAAGGCCGTTGTCCCCTGTGGAACGGGACCCAGGGGAGCCCAGGCCTGGGGGGTGGGGCGAGGGCACTGCTGGGGCCTGCAATTGTCCCTGCATTTCGCCGGGCTGACCCAGTGGCAGGTGGGGGCCCCAGGTGCCGGCCGTACCTTCTCGTAGTGGGTCTCCATGCAGAGGAAGATGAAGTAGGCCGTGGCACAGGCCAGGCACCCCTCCAGGTAGGAGCTGCCCCCGATCTTCTCGGCCTCGGCGTAGAAGCCATTGAGGGTCTTCACCGTCTCCTCAAAGAGCTGCCGCTCGAGCTGGGGAGAGAAACCCGGGTGAGGGCGTTGGGGGTCACACGGGGCCCCGCCAGCCGGCACTGGGAGCCCCTGCCCACACTCAGCCCATGCCCTGCAGCAGCGGCTGGGGCATCGTGAGCATTCCAGTGAGCTGACCCTGAAGGACCCCACCTGTCCCCCGACCACAGACAGACCAGCTCAGCTAGTAGGCACTCTGCAGGGACCCAGGGAACAGCCAGCACGGTGCCCCATAGGGAGCCCCTCAGGAGGACAAAGCCCCCCATACACATGCACACAGACACCTGGGCGGGTACCTCCCCACCCCCATGAGTTTGCACACACACACAGATCCAGGGCATATGCACACAGACATTTGGGCACATCCAGGACCTGGCCCAGCGTGAGCCTGGGCAGCTGCCACCAGCCCAGACCCCATGGCTGTGGGTGCAGCTCTCGTCGGGGGATGTGCCAGAGTGGGAATTTTCTGTATTATTTTGTATGAATGCGGTGTGTGCCTCAGTTTCCCCTATGTGCTGCATGGACAGCTAGGTGGTGGGGAAAGGCGGTTACTACAAAGGTGGGGATGGCTCCTGGCTGGCTCATGTTTGGGGGCCAGGTCACTAGGGGGCCCATGAAGACAATGGCCAACCCAACCCCTGGGACATTTGCTACGTGCTGGCTGCTAACGACCCTGGAGCCCCCACTAACCAGGAAGCCAGCTGGGTGTGACCAGCTGGACAAAGGGCTGAGAAGAGTACAACTGGGGCTGGCCAGGAATCTGAACACAGAGCGGGAGCCGAGGGCGGACACTGCTTGGCTGGGACTCTGGGGAACCCGAACGGGCCAGGCTGTAACTTCCTGCTCTCGGTGCTACCCAAGGCCTGCCCAGCTCTGTTCCACGCCCCTCATAACCCTCCTGCTGTAACCACGCCGGCTGCGGCCCTGCAGGGGCTGGAGGTGGGGGGCATTGCGCTCCTTGGGGGTCCAAGTCTCTCTCAGGTGCCCGCGCTGGAGGGAGCTCACAGCATGACCCAGGGGTGCTGAAGGCTCAGTCCAAGGGGGCAGTGAAGCCGAGGGGCTTCCCCTAGTGACAGAGCGAGCCCCTGGGAGGATCTGGCTCCCTGAAGGGGGCCTTTGTGGGCTGTTGCTGAGCACCAACCCTGGGGGTTCATGACGGGCACCATCTGAGGGCTACACTGGCATCTGTGCTCGCTGGGGGGAGACCCTTCCCAGAGAGCCACTGGCCGGCCCTGCCCAGGGATCGCAAGTCCACACAGCCTCCGGGCCCCAGGCCCACACCAGGAATAACTGGAGCGGGGGGCGGGGCTGTGACCAAGTGGGGCTGTTCTTAATGTTTCCTCTCGCTGGCTGGGCCTGGGGTCACAGCCCCACTGAGCCCTGGCCCTGGTCGCTCCCTCCCTGCCCTGGACTCACTTCCCAGCAGCGCCTCTGGACAATGCAGATGACCTGGCTGGCAGGGGGAGGAGCGGCTAGGCTCAGGCTACCTGCCTGCCTGTAACCAGTCCCCTGGGGCTGGGTGGGACAGAGAGATGCTCCCTGCCCCCTTGCACACCGGAGAGGGGCTCATGCTGGCTCTGATGCAGTGAGGAAAGCAGCGAGCTGGCTGCCTACCCCCACTGGGACAGCAAGGGCAGCGCTGAGACCCCAGCTGGGGGCGGGGGACACACAGGCAGGGCAGATCGGCTGCCAACCAGGTTTGCCTGGTCCAGAGGCGCTGCTGGGAAGTGATCCCAGGGCAGGGAGGGAGCAACCAGGGCCAGGGCTCAGCGGGGCTGTGACCCCAGGCCCAGCCCGCGAGAGGAAACATTAAGAACAGTCTCACTTCGTCACAGGCTGTGACACAGGGCCAGAAAGGGTGAAGCAGCAAGCAGGCTAAATGACTCAAATCCAATCTTTAAAGGCCTCTCAGAGAAGTATGTCCGTGGTGAAAGGGGCCATTCCGGATAACAACTAACAAAGCCTGGGACGCAGACTGGAGCTGTGAAATGCAGCCTGCATTGTTGCAGGATCGGGGGTAGGTGCTATGGGGGTGTTTCCTTATGCCTTGCTAGATGTCAGCCATGTAAACGGGGGGCTCCTGTCGGTCACTGAGCTATTGAGTCAGAGGTCAAACGGGGATAGTAACATTTAGATCAACCCTGAATGGAATAATGTCACTGGCTGTATTTCGCTTGGAAGTTTGTAGTCAACGGTCTCTGAACTGCTGGAATGGTCACTCGCCTTCTGCTAAGCAATGCAACTCATTACCTGTGTCAGAGAAACAGCCGTGTCAGTCTGTAGTCGCAAAAAGAACAGGAGGACTTGTGGCACCTTAGAGACTAACCCATTTATTTGAGCATCAGCTTTCGTGAGCTACAGCTCACTTCATCGGATGCATACTGTGGAAAGTGTAGAAGATCTTTTTATACACACAAAGCATGAAAAAATACCTCCCCTCACCCCACTCTCCTGCTGGTAACAGCTTATCTAATGTGTATGATAATGAAGGTGGACCATTTCCAGCACAAATCCAGGTTTTCTCACTCCCCCCCCACACACACACAAACAAACCCATTCTCGGGCTGGTAATAGCTTATCTAAAGTGACCACTCTCCTTACAATGTGTATGATAATCAAGGTGAGCCATTTCCAGGGCAAATCCAGGGTTTAACAAGAATGTCTGGGGGGGGGGTGGAAAAAACAAGGGAAAATAGGTTACCTTGCATAATAACTTAGCCACTCCCAGTCTCTATTCAAGCCTAAGTTAATTGTATCCAATTTGCAAATGAATTCCAATTCAGCAGTCTCTCGCTGGAGTCTGGATTTGAAGTTTTTTTGTTGTAATATCACAACTTTCATGTCTGTAATCGCGTGACCAGGGAGATTGAAGTGTTCTCCGACTGGTTTATGAATGTTATAATTCTTGACATCTGATTTATGTCCATTTATTCTTTTACGTAGAGACTGCCCAGTTTGACCAATGTACATGGCAGAGGGGCATTGCTGGCACATGATGGCGTAGATCACATTGGTAGATGTGCAGGTGAACGAGCCTCTGATAGTGTGGCTGATGTTATTAGGCCCTGTGATGGTGTCCCCTGAATAGATATGTGGGCACAGTTGGCAACGGGCTTTGTTGCAAGGATAGGTTCCTGGGCTAGTGGTTCTGTTGTGTGGTGTGTGGTTGCTGGTGAGTATTTGCTTCAGGTTGGGGAGCTGTCTGTAGGCTGCCTCAGAAACAACTCTGACATCATAATCAAAAAGGCTGACAAAGGAGGTGCTGTTGTCATCATGAATAGGTCGGAATATGAACAAGAGGCTGCTCGGCAGCTCTCCAACACCACTTTCTACAAGCCATTACCCTCTGATCCCACTGAGAGTTACCAAAAGAAACTACAGCATTTGCTCAAGAAACTCCCTGAAAAAGCACAAGATCAAATCCGCACAGACACCCCCCTGGAACCCCGACCTGGGATATTCTATCTGCTACCCAAGATCCATAAACCTGGAAATCCTGGGCACCCCATCATCTCAGGCATTGGCACCCTGACAGCAGGATTGTCTGGCTATGTAGACTCCCTCCTCAGGCCCTATGCTACCAGCACTCCCAGCTACCTTCGAGACACCACTGACTTCCTGAGGAAACTACAATCCATCGGTGATCTTCCTGATAACACCATCCTGGCCACTATGGATGTAGAAGCCCTCTACACCAACATTCCACACAAAGATGGACTACAAGCCGTCAGGAACACTATCCCCGATAATGTCACGGCCAACCTGGTGGCTGAACTTTGTGACTTTGTCCTTACCCATAACTATTTTACATTTGGGGACAATGTATACCTTCAGATCAGCGGCACTGCATGGCCCCACAGTATGCCAACATTTTTATGGCTGACTTAGAACAACGCTTCCTCAGCTCTCGTCCCCTAACACCCCTACTCTACTTGTGCTATATTGATGACATCTTCATCATCTGGACCCATGGAAAAGAAGCCCTTGAGGAATTCCACCATGATTTCAACAATTTCCATCCCACCATCAACCTCAGCCTGGTCCAGTCCACACAAGAGATCCACTTCCTGGACACTAGGGTGCTAATAAACGATGGTCACATAACCACCACCCTATACCGGAAACCTACTGACCGCTATTCCTACCTACATGCCTCCAGCTTTCACCCTGACCACACCACACGATCCATCGTCTACAGCCAAACTCTGCAATACAACCGCATTTGCTCCAACCCCTCAGACAGAGACAAACACCTACAAGATCTCTATCAAGCATTCTTACAACTACAATACCCACCTGCGGAAGTGAAGAAACAGATTGACAGAGCCAGAAGAGTTCCCAGAAGTCACCCACTACAGGACAGGCCTAACAAAGAAAATAACAGAACGCCACTAGCCGTCACCTTCAGCCCCCAACTAAAACCCCACCAACGCATCATCAGGGATCTACAACCTATCCTGAAGGATGACCCAACACTCTCACAAACCTTGGGAGACAGGCCAGTCCTTGCCTACAGACAGCCCCCCAACCTGAAGCAAATACTCACCAGCAACCACATACCACACAACAGAACCACTAACCCAGGAACCTATCCTTGCAACAAAGCCCGTTGCCAGCTGTGCCCACATATCTATTCAGGGGACACCATCACAGGGCCTAATAACATCAGCCACACTATCAGAGGCTCGTTCACCTGCACATCCACCAATGTGATCTATGCCATCATGTGCCAGCAATGCCCCTCTGCCATGTACATTGGTCAAACTGGACAGTCTCTACGTAAAAGAATAAATGGACATAAATCAGATGTCAAGAATTATAACATTCATAAACCAGTCGGAGAACACTTCAATCTCTCTGGTCACGCGATTACAGACATGAAAGTTGCGATATTACAACAAAAAAACTTCAAATCCAGACTCCAGCGAGAGACTGCTGAATTGGAATTCACTTGCAAATTGGATACAATTAACTTAGGCTGGAATAGAGACTGGGAGTGGCTAAGTAATTATGCAAGGTAGCCTATTTCCCCTTGTTTTTTCCTACCCCCCGCCTCCCCCAAGACGTTCTTGTTAAACCCTGGATTTGTGCTGGAAATGGCCCACCTTGATTATCATACACATTGTAAGGAGAGTGGTCACTTTAGATAAGCTATTACCAGCAGGAGAGTGGGGTGGGGGGAGGTATTTTTTCATGCTTTGTGTGTATAAAAAGGTCTTCTACACTTTCCACAGCATGCATCCGATGAAGTGAGCTGTAGCTCACGAAAGCTTATGCTCAAATAAATGGGTTAGTCTCTAAGGTGCCACAAGTACTCCTTTTCTCATTACCTGTGTGTACGCAGGGACCAGGTAATTCTGCTTCCGATCTACTACTCTTCACGCAAGGGAGCCCTGGAGCCAGGAGGTGTCTTAGCCTGCCAGAGACCTTTAGAGAGAACTCTTGGGCCCTGGTCTTGTTATCTTCAGATCTGCCTAAGCTTGGTCAGGGGCCCCAGGTCCATTCTGGATTGCCCTGAGATTGGCCTATGACTCATGCCTGCATGTTTAATGCTCCTTTAACCAGGACTCTCCCTCGCTTTTCTTGTAACACCTTTTCGTCTGGTTAATAAGCGGTGGCCGCCAGCGTGCATTTGGCAGGGTCTAAGACGCTCATGAGCCTGGTGGGTGATGTGTCTGCTCCTCTGGGACTGGTAGAACTGTTTATAGGATGAACAAGATTTTCAGGAACCCTCGTGATGTTGGGTGTGGGGTGCGGTGGGAGCCCAAGGCTGGGTCGCTGGAAGGGAGCTGTGTGTTGGCTTCCGGGTAGCCAGTGAGGTGTTGCAGCCGCTGTTTTGTCCCTGGCTTGGTGCATCGAAGTAGCAGAATAGCCATCAGTTTGGGGGATTGTCTGCCCCAGCCTGTGCAGTTTGCCCGAACTGAGCCATCTCAGCAGGGCCCCCCCGGGACTCCAGTCACAGGGGCCTTTGCCCCAAGGCTCTGCCGGGCCCTGCTCTGCCCCCCCCAGCCCCCATCACCTGCCAGCGCAGCAGGGCACCGCGCTTCCTACCCGGCTGTCCAGCTCCAGGGGGAACTTGGTCTGGAATTGGCAGAGGGTCCCGTCGCTGTAGTCCCGCTGCACAAAGACCTTGGTGGCCAGCGAGGCGCTTCGCCGCAGCTCCTGCAGGTCATGGGCCTGGGGGGACAGGGGCGCGGCAGGTTACCCAGGGGCAGGGACGGGGCGAGGGGGCTGTCGCAGGACTCTGGGGAAGGGAAGGAGGGTCCTGACACAGAGCAGAGCTCAGGACTGCAGCCCCGGGCTGGGGGGCAAAGACTGGGTGACATACACCATCCCATCCCCCACCCCCCGTACCCCCTGTGCACACACCCCGTCCCATCCCCCACCCCCTGTACCCCCTGTGCACACACCCCGTCCCATCCCCCACCCCCTGTACCCCCTCTGCACACACCCCATCCCACCCCCCGTACCCCCTCTGCACACACCCCATCCCACCCCCGTACTCCCTCTGCACACACGCCGTCCCATCCCCCACCCCCTGTACCCCCTCCACACACGCACTGCAGCCCACCCCCCGTACCCCCTCTGCACACACCCCGTCCCATCCCCCACCCCCTGTACCCCCTCTGCACACACCCCATCCCACCCCCCGTACCCCCTCCGCACACACCCCATCCCACCCCCCGTACCTTCTCCGCACACACCCCATCCCACCCCCCGTACCCCCTCTGCACACACCCCAACCCACCCCCCGTACCCCCTCCGCACACACACCGCAGCCCACCCCCCGTACCCCCTCTGCACACACCCCATCCCATCCCCCACCCCCTGTACCCCCTCTGCACACACCCCATCCCACCCCCCGTACCCCCTCCGCACACACACCGCAGCCCACCCCCCGTACCCCCTCCGCACACACCCCATCCCACCCCCCGTACCTCCTCCGCATACACCCCGCAGCCCACCCCCCGTACCCCCTCTGCACACACCCCATCCCATCCCCCACCCCCCGTACCCCCTCTGCACACACCCCATCCCACCCCCCGTACCCCCTCTGCACACACCCCAACCCACCCCCCGTACCCCCTCCGCACACACACCGCAGCCCACCCCCCGTACCCCCTCTGCACACACCCCATCCCATCCCCCACCCCCTGTACCCCCTCTGCACACACCCCATCCCACCCCCCGTACCCCCTCCGCACACACACCGCAGCCCACCCCCCGTACCCCCTCCGCACACACCCCATCCCACCCCCCACCCCCTGTACCCCCTCTGCACACACACACCGCAGCCCACCCCCCGTACCCCCTCTGCACACACCCCATCCCACCCCCCGTACCCCCTCCGCACACACCCCATCCCACCCCCCGTACCTCCTCCGCACACACCCCGCAGCCCACCCCCCGTACCCCCTCTGCACACACCCCATCCCACCCCCCGTACCCCCTCCGCACACACCCCGCAGCCCACCCCCCGTACCCCCTCTGCACACACCCCGCAGCCCACCCCCTGTACCCCCTCCGCACACACACCGCAGCCCACCCCCCGTACCCCCTCTGCACACACCCCATCCCATCCCCCACCCCCTGTACCCCCTCTGCACACACCCCGCAGCCCACCCCCCGTACCCCCTCCGCACACACCCCATCCCACCCCCCGTACCCCCTCTGCACACACCCCGCAGCCCACCCCCCGTACCCCCTCCGCACACACACCCCATCCCACCCCCCGTACCCCCTCTGCACACACACCACAGCCCACCCCCCGTACCCCCTCTGCACACACCCCATCCCACCCCCCGTACCCCCTCTGCACACACCCCGCAGCCCACCCCCCGTACCCCCTCCGCACACACCCCGCAGCCCACCCCGGCCAGTTCAGCACTCAAGGTTCCCTGCGCCCGCACAGAGTCACTGTCCCCAGCGTGGTGCACTAGTGGGTGTCCCCAAGCAGCGCCCTTCGCACGCAGCACTGCGGGGTTAGATTAACAGTGACGCTACTCGAGAGGTGGTGACCAGCCGACGACGCGGAAAACTCACAGCTAAAGGCTACCACTTAGTCTAGCAAGGGCCAGGCCAGTCCCCCTGGCTTCCCGTGGGGGGCACTGACCCACTCCTGGGGCAGGACTGCGCCCTGCGGCCCAACGGTGCCAGGCCTTTGTCTTCCTGGTGAAGGCGGGAACTTGGCGTTCTCTGCCCCTCACTTCCATAGGCCAGGGAGCCTTTGAAGCGGCATCTGCTGACGGTTACCCCTCAGAGCAACAGTTAGCCCAACGGGGAGGGCGGCAACACAGCCACTCCCTGCTCCTTCCCCCCCCTTGTCTCTGCTCAAATGCAGCTTGTTCTGTTTCCCGCCGTCTCCGCCCCTGCTGTCGCGCGGGCCCTGGTTCCCGCGGCCGGCGGGACCCCACAGGCCTGTGCTGAGGACAGACGCGTCCATCACCTAGGTTTGCACGTGTGCTGGCAATGTTCCAAGCCAGGGCGGAGTCCTGACGGGGCAGGTAATGGGGCTGCAACCTTTCCCCAGGCTGTTCCTGACCAGTGAGTTATTCGTTTTCAAATGACCCCTCACGAGGCACATTTTGTACGAAGATTGTTACACTGGTGTGTAGAGTGTGAATCCGTGGGTGCTGTCACACACGCACACCCCCCGATTCCCCCCCCCATACATCTTGGTGACAAAATGAGAATGTTCTGTAATCATTTTCTGATGGCTCTGTGTGCCTCAGTTTCCCTGTATGCTGCAGGGCTACCCGGCGGGGTAGAGAGGGTTGTTTGCATTCTGCAGTGGCTCAGAGACACAGGTGTGGCTAGTGTCCAGCTCTCTGGGGACTTAGGTCCAAGATCAGGAGCTCTTGAGAAGACTGGCAAATCCAATCATCTGGACACAAACCCCTAGCAAGCAAGTCCCCAGAGACATGGACTTCCCGCCTCTCCGAGGGGGGCTGCACCACATCCCCCAGCTGGGGAACAAAGGCCTGGGGGTGAGGTGGGAGTTAAGTGGTGGCTATGGGAAGCAGTCGGGACATCTGACCTGGGACAAAGAGAGGTCAGAGGGACGGAGGTTGGGCTCTGTGCTGAGCAGGATGGACTAGGCTGTCACTTCCTTTTCTCTGGGCTAACCAAGGACTTCCTGTGCTGTGTCCAGGCCACTAATAAACCCCATGTGTCCCTGCAGCCGCTGGCGCAGGGAGCTGCCTGGCTCCCAAAGCCTGGACGAGTGTCCCTCAGGGTCTGTCTCAGCTGAACTCGCTGCATGGAGCTCACGGGGTGCAGCAGGAGGCCCAAAGGCACAGCGTCCAGCCGAAGGAGACAGGGAAGCCTTGTGGCCCACCCTGGGGGAAGGAAGAGTGGGACCCCCAGGGGCCTGGTCCACTGACGGGCTCCCAGAGACTCTTCCAAAGCTGGGGCTATAGCACTGGGCCTGTGGCTCTTTGACCAATGCACGTCCTCTGTGTCAACAAACCATCCCTGTGCCCCACCATGGCCCACGGGCCAGCCTTGGCACTTGGGAAGGGCTCCTTGCTTTCCCAGAGCACTTAGCTGGGGTGGCTCCTTCCCCCTGTTTCTGGTGCACAAGCCTTTCCTCCAGCCCAGAGTGAGCAGAGACCACTCCTCCCTACCAGCTGGTGCCCCTGCAGCCAGACTCCCACCCCCACTGTACGGGGAGCGAGCAGCACTCAGGGGCTCGGTGCCCCCCCCAGCGCCCCTCCATCCTCTACTGCCCCTTGCAGACACAGCCCTAGCCCCAGCTTGGGGAGGGGGCTGGATCTTGCAGGGTGTCTTTGAGGTGCTCCTATCTCCTGGCTAAGGGGTCAGCATTGGGGGAAGGAGCTGGCCTCAGCCTGGATGCTGTTCCCTCTCCTGGAAGAGACCCCCCAGCTCCATGGCCAGGCCTGGGACCAGCAAGGGGGAAACACTCACTCTGCAAGCCAGGGGCAAGGACAGCCCATCTATGACAAAGTGGGAGTTTTCTGTAATATTTAATATCCCTACGTGCCTCAGTTTCCCTCTATGCTTTGCATGGCTCCCCATGGGGGAAAGGGCTCCGTTTGCTCCCAGGGCAGACAACAGCTGTTGATGCGAGCAGACAGCGGGTCACTGAATGGCCTGGTCGTGGCCGACCCACAAGTGAAAATGTGAGCGGACCTTGGAAACCCCGGTGGGCAGAACACCAGCACCCAGGAGCCCAGAGACCCTGGAGTGAGGATCCTGTGCCCTCAGCGTGGCCCTGCCCGGAGGGGGGCAGCAGGGACTAATGGGGGGCTCTGGAAGAGGCTGGGGCTCTCTGCTGGGCCTGGCGAAGGCCGGCAGAGACAGCGCCTGGGACTGGAGCTCACACGGCTCGGCTGGGGGATTGAGCTGGCTGCACCAGACGCTGCTCCCCGTGCTCTGAGCTCCCTGGGGCCAAGCATCGAATAAACCCGCCCGTTCTGCCAGCGCTGGGCGAGCGTCACTGCAGATGCTTCGTGCGGTGCATTAATCCCTGTAGAGCGGACAAGTGTCCCCCCAGGGCCTGGCTCGGCGGGACTCGCTGGGCAGAGCTCACGGTGGGGAACGGGGGGCTGGAGCCCCAGAGGTCCAGCCAAAGGAGGTGGTGAAGCCTCAGGGCTGACCCTGGAGGAAGAGGGAGACCCCTCAGGGTCCGGCCCACTGACGGGCTCCTCCCAGAGACTGGGCCAAAGCTGGGGCATAGCACCCAGCAGTGACACCTGCATAAGAATGCCCCTCTCACCCCTGCCACCCCCACCCTGCTGCCCCAGCCTTGACTCAGGCCCCTCTCACCCCTGCCCCCCACACCCCGCTGCCCCGGCCTTGACTCAGGCCCCTCTCACCCCTGCCCCCCACACCCCGCTGCCCCGGCCTTGACTCAGGCCCCTCTCACCCCTGCCCCCCCACCCCGCTGCCCCAGCCTTGACTCAGGCCCCTCTCACCCCTGCCCCCCTACCCCGCTGCCCCAGCCTTGACTCAGGCCCCTCTCACCCCTGCCCCCCCACCCCGCTGCCCCAGCCTTGACTCAGGCCCCTCTCACCCCTGCCCCCCTACCCCGCTGCCCCAGCCTTGACTCAGGCCCCTCTCACCCCTGCCCCCCCCACCCACTGCCCCGGCCTTGACTCAGGCCCCACTCACCCCTGCCCCCCCCCCCCGCTGCACCGGCCTTGACTCAGGCCCCTCTATCCTCATACTGCCCCTGCCCCCAATACTGCCCCTCGTGCCCCCAGCCCAGACACTGCCCCACATCCCCTCCACTGACTGTCCCCCCCTCTACCCACCAGACCCAGCTGACTCCCCCTCCCCAGCTGAGCTGTGACCCAGAGAGGCAGGGAGCCCACTGGGATTTGGCTCTTGCTGTGGATTCTCTGTGGAAGGCGCTGGGACGCCCCAGGGATGGGTGCAGGACAACAGCCGGAATTGGGAAGGGAGGGAGTGGGGGCCAAAAGAGCAGCCCATGGGGGGCTGTGCTGACCCCATCTCCCTCGTGCCCCCAAGTGGCTCCAGCCCATTGGGCCGGGCAGGTGGTGCACAGGTCGCAGGGTGTCGCGAAGGCAGCACCAGCTGGGCTGGGCAATGGGCTGCCGGCTCCGCTGTGGGAGTGCAAGGAGACAGGCACTTCGCCACAGCGCACACGAGGACCAGCTCCGGGCAGCCCCCGGGACCCCCCCCAGCTCCGGGCAGCCCCCGGGACGCCTCCCCCAGCTCCGGGCAGCCCCCGGGACCCCCCCCAGCTCCGGGCAGCCCCCGGGACGCCTCCCCCAGCTCCGGGCAGCCCCCGGGACCCCCCCAGCTCCGGGCAGCCCCCGGGACCCCCCCAGCTCCGGGCAGCCCCCGGGACGCCTCCCCCAGCTCCGGGCAGCCCCTGGGACTCCTCCCCCAGCTCCGGGCAGCCCCCGGGACCCCCCCAGCTCCGGGCAGCCCCTGGGACCCCCCCCCCAGCTCCGGGCAGCGCCTGGGACGCCTCCCCCAGCTCCGGGCAGCCCCCGGGACCCCCCCAGCTCCGGGCAGCCCCCGGGACCCCCCCCAGCTCCGGGCAGCCCCCGGGACGCCTCCCCCAGCTCCGGGCAGCCCCTGGGACTCCTCCCCCAGCTCCGGGCAGCCCCCGGGACCCCCCCAGCTCCGGGCAGCCCCTGGGACCCCCCCCAGCTCCGGGCAGCCCCTGGGACGCCTCCCCCAGCTCCGGGCAGCCCCCGGGACCCCCCCCAGCTCCGGGCAGCCCCTGGGACCCCCCCCAGCTCCGGGCAGCCCCCGGGACGCCCCCAGCTCCGGGCAGCCCCTGGGACCCCCCCCCAGCTCCGGGCAGCCCCTGGGACCCCCCCCAGCTCCGGGCAGCCCCTGGGACCCCCCCCCAGCTCCGGGCAGCCCCTGGGACGCCTCCCCCAGCTCCGGGCAGCCCCTGGGACCCCCCCCCAGCTCCGGGCAGCCCCTGGGACAAGATGCAGGTTTGCTCAGGGACAAGCCGGCCGGATGTCCCGTGTCGGCAGCCCCCCCGCCCCCGGTCCGGAGCCCGGGGACCTCGCTCGGCCTGCGCTCCCCGCTCCCCGCCCGGCCTGCGCCCCCCGCCCCCCCGGCTGCGGCCCCTGCAGCCCCCCGCTCCCCGCCCGGCCTGCGCCCCCCCGCCCCCCAGGCTGCGCCCCCCCGCTCACCTCGCTGGCCATGGCGTGGCGCGGGCCCGGCGGGCTCTGTCCCTGGTGCTGAAGCCGCTTCTCGGCGCCCGGAGCCCGGAGCGAGGCGCAGAACCGGGGCTGAGCCTGCGCGGCGCGGCCCGGATGCTGGGAACAGGGGCGGGGGGCTGGGGGGAGCGGATCCCGGCGCTGGGGGGAGCCCGGGGGGGAGCGGATCCCGGCTCTGGGGGGAGCCCGGGGGGGCGGATCCCGGCGCTGGGGGGAGCCCGGCTCTGGGAGGGGCCCGGGGGGGCGGATCCCGGCGCTGGGGGGAGCCCGGGGGGGCGGAGCCCGGCGCTGGGGGGAGCCCGGCTCTGGGGGGGGCCCAGGGGGGCGGAGCCCGGCGCTGGGGGGAGCCCGGGGGGGCGGAGCCCGGAGCTGGGGGGGGCTCAAGGGGGGTGGATCCCGGCGCCGAGCGCAGGACTCCCGGGCCCAGCGGCGCGCGGCCCGGGTCGGTGACAGGCGGCTCCGGGGCCCGCGCTGGCTGCGGGGGGAGCCGCTCCCCCCCCCCCCGCCAGCTGGCGCCCGGTCCGCCTCGTGCACCGCTGGCGCGGGGGGGCTCGGCGGGTCGGAGCAGCGGGGTGGGGAGCCCCGGCCTGGCAGGGCCCCTGCACCCCGGGGAGGCCCCTCCTGGGCGCTGCCCTAGGGCAGCTGGGAGCGGGGGCAGAGCCCAGTGGCTGCATGAGCGTGGGGTGCCCGGGCATTGCCCCCCCCAAGGGCACAGACCCACCGTGGGGAGGGGGAATAACCACCTCGCGCTCTGCCTGCCCCCCGCCCTGGCCCCGGGGTCCTGGCTTGCAGGGCCTGGCTGGGAAATGGTGGTGCGAAGCCCCTCCGGGCCGGTCTCACCTCAGGCCCCGGCACAAGCTCCCCGCATGGCCTGGCTGGCGGGTGCTGGGGTCGGGGCTCGGGAGCAAAGTCCTAGCCACTGGATTGCCATTGTCTTCTCAGATGCTCCAACTGTGGGACCGAAGGGCCAGAGAGCTGGGCGGGCGCCGGTCACACCTGTGGCTCTGAGCCGCTGCAGAGAACCCCCCTTTCTACCCACTAGGGAGCCCTGCAGCACGTTGGGGAAACTGAGGCACGCACAGGCTTCATCCAAATATTACAAATAATTCCCACTTGGTCACAGCTGGTATCTGTGAGGGCTTCCACCACAGTGCCGGGGCCTGCTGCGTACCCAGGTCACTATGGCAGAGGTGCAGCACCCGCCTGCCTGTCCATCCGTCCCTCCAGGTACATGCATGGCCCCCTTCACTGGCATGTCTCCATGCCCCCCCCATGCCTGCCCCCAGCTCAGGTTGGTGCCGTCCGCAGGCTGTGGTGTCCTTCCGCCGGTGTGCGGTGCCCACGTCTCGCTCCGGGGCTGGCCTCGCAGGTGCTGTGCGGGGTGCCTGGAGTTACCCCTGGGCATGACAGTGCAACGGCATCTCTCGCCTGGCGCCTCGGGGTGGGAGCTGTTTACAGCCGCTGCTGTTTGACCAGCGGCCCTGGGAGCCTGGCCTGTGCGGCTTGGACCAGCCAGTAAAGGACCCAACCCCCTGCTGGCTCCCACACCACTAATGGCTAATAGGCCTTGTGTTCACAAGGGGCTCCACGGACTCGTGTTCCTGCCGTGGGCTGTGTGAGCTTCTTGCCCTGGGGACAGGCTGCTCGCAGAGAGGAGGCTCCCCCAGCGTCCTGCCTGGCAGGGAGCAGTTCCAGAGCATCGCCCGGGGACAGGGCGGTACCAGCTTTTACTAGCCCAGCACAGGCCTGGAGAAGAGCTCTGGGTAAGCGTGAAAGCCTCTCACTCAGCACCAGGGGTTGGCCAATAACCGATATTCCTCACCCACCTGGTCTCGCTAACGTCGACAAAGCACATCAGCGCATGTTATGCTGGCGTGGACACCAGAGCCCATGACCCCTGGCACCTATGGCTCCTGGTGCCAGCGGATACAGCGGCTGCCGTGGAAGGCCAGTGCCTATGGCTGCAGCAGGCTCCTGGCACCCATAGCTGTGGCTCATGGCCTGGCACTACGCCAGTCTGTGAATGGATGAGCTGGGAGAACCCTGCCCTTGGCTCCAACCCCAGAGGGACCCTGGGAGAGAAGGCACCAGCTCCTCATGCTTCTTGCACTGCTGTTGTTCAGCGGCTGGGCCCCCTGGGCAGGGAACCTGAACCCTGGGTCAGCGTCACCTGCTCCATATCTCGCCCTTTACCAGCCTGGTCTGCCACAGGAACCGCGCCCAGCACTGCAAGGGCGCCGGGTCCCCGTTAGGCACCTAATTATGCACCCAGGGTTTGAGACATGCCCAGCCCAGTGGGTAAACAGTGCAAAGCTGCCCCCAGCTGTGGGCACTGACTAGCCTGGCCCCAGAACTCACCCTGGTGTTGCAGACAAACGGGGCTTAGTGCCAGTGACAAGCGTCCCCTGCGGGCTGCGAGCTGCACTGGGGCCTGCGGACACGCGGGAGCCGACAGCAGTGCTCAGGTCTGCAGGAGGCCTCTCGCTGCGGCATCCAGTGATTTATACAATGGGCTTGCCAGCCTGGCGGTCACTGCGGGGTCACAGCTGCCGGCTGCCCAAGGTCTTCGCTGTGCTGCAGGCCTGAGGCTCCTCCAAGTGCCAGGGACTGTCACAGAGCTGAGCAAAAACAGGGCAGGGCCTGGACCATGTCTCCTCCCGGCCACACCGGCCAGGGCCATCACCAGCCATGGAGCTGTGCTCACACCATTCACAACGGCGTGCCGCATCACTGCCTTGTTCCCCCCCACCCCCGCCAGCGCTGCAAAGCCAGGACCCCTGTGTATAGCCTGGACCCCGCAGCTCCCTCAGGGGTCTCTGGGGTGAGGAGGCAGAAGCCCTGCTCTTTCCTTGGTCGCAGAGCAGACCCATCCCACCCGCTCCAGCCTGCTCTCTGCTCCCCCATGGAGGGCGTGCTCTGCCCTGGGCTGGCACAGAGCTGCGTGTCGTGGGGCTGGTGCTGCAAATCCAACCGTTTCATGGCTTCCACGGCCTGGGTCTGATCAATCCAAAGCAGCTCAGTGCGGTCAATGGGGTAACGCTGGGTAGCCCCGCTCAGGATTCCTGCTACGAGCGAGTGACACCAGTTGGGACCCTTAGAACAACCAAGGGCCCAGAGACCGCTCAGCTGAGCTCCCCACAGACAGAGCACGCCGGGGCGACCAGCACCTATGGAGCATCCCCCCGCCCCCCATGCCTCCACCAGCATCTGCCGGGGGGAGCTGCCCCAGCTTGGCAACAGGGTCTGGCAACCCCCAAGGCTGGAGCATTCAGACGGGCCTGGACAGGCCCAAGCCTGGCGTGTGACTAGAACCCAGCAAGCAGAGGAAGGTAAGGCCTGGCAGGGCAGCATGGGTGGCCCCCAAAGGCCCTGTGAGTGGGGAAAACAACCCCCTAGGAGGCATTAGCCCCTGCCACCCAAAGACACTGAGATAACATTGGGGAGGGGCAGCTGCTGGGAGGGAGAGGGGCTCACAGGGCCCCCCAGCACAGAGCTCTCCAACCTACCTCCCCCACCCCCTCGCACCCAGCCCTACAGTGTCAAAGCACCTGACAGGGCTCCCCTCAGGTCACCCAGGGAGCCAAGCAGAGCCCCCAGCCCACCGGCCTCCCACAAGGCCACACAAGCTGCCCTGGGGTGGGGTGAAGGATTTCAGTGAACACCCCCATGGTGCTGGCACCTCTCCCACTCCAGCCTGCCCCAGGCCGTGCCTTTGCCATGCTGTGCCCCCCTCCACAGGCATGGTGCTGCGGGCGGTTTGTGCGGGGGGCAGGGGCAGGGATCTGGTTCCTCTCCATGTCTAGCTGCTGCAGCCAGGCTTCGGCCACCCCGCACTCTCTGTGCACGGTGCTGCCACCCGCCTGGAGCCAGGGCCAGACCCAACTCCCTGTGCCCAGATGGGCGCCCCTGGTAGCACTGGGCCCTGAGTCCCAGAGCCCGGCCCCTGCCCTGCAGCCCAGAGTGGGGCTTGCGGGGGGGGACAAGCCCCCAGACCCCCACACTCATCCCCCAGCAGCCCGGTGGACTGACAGACCCAGTGCCCCCCGGGGTCGGGGCCCCACGGCCCCAGCTCCTGCCTCTCCTCCTGTCATCCCCCACGTCAGCAGCAGGCCACCTCCCCCGCCCGGCAGGACGGGATGTGTTGCCATAGCGATGCTGCCTTTGACTGTATGAATAAAGCCCCCCCCAATGGGAGCCAGGAGATCAGCTGCCTGCAGCCCCCCCGGGGCTCGGCCCCCCAGGGGCAGGGAAGGTGGCTCGTGACTAGGCTGGGAAAGCACCAGTCTGGGTCTGCGGACGCTGCCTGTCTGTGCCCAGCCAGCGCTGCCCAGGGCGGCCTAGTCTGCCCCTCGGCCCTGCTGGCCTCCCACAGGGCCCTGAAGGGTTTGGGGACCAGGGGAGGGGGCCTGGTCTGTGGCCAGGTTCAGCCCTGGCACAAAGACCCCACCCCGCCCCCACTGCTTGAGCTTAGCACCACCCCAAACCGGCAGGGGGATGTCACCCCAACACGCAGGGCTGGGCACGTGGGCTGCCCCCTGCCTAAGGGCGCCCTGCCTGCCTGGCAGCACCAACGCCAGCTGCAGCACCCCAGGACCAGGCGTGTGCCCTGTGGGCACGGCCGAGCCCGCAGCCACCACGGCACATGAATGGGCAGGGGCTGAGGCAGGGTAGCCCAGCGTCCCCCAGCCAGAGCCAGCACAGACCCCCTCAAACAGCCGCACAGCCGCTGGGCGCCCCCTCAGTCACACCAGGCTGGGCGGGCGCCAGGGAGAGGAGCATCGGCCCGGGGCCCCAGGGAGTGGGTGCGACATTCGTGTGTGGCAGGAGGATTTCCTCTCTCCCACCTGCAGCCACTTCCTACGCGAGGCCCCATCTCAGGCTGGCTCTGGGCGAGCGGCCCCCTCCGCCACGCACCCAGACCCCGGGGTCGCGGCACGGCGAGTGACTGGTGCCTGGGTAGGAATGCCGGGGGGGTGAGGAAACCTGCTCCTCTGGCACGGGGCAAGAGCCCCCGCCTGAGCAGTGTGAAGCAAACTGGGCGCTGAGCCTCTGCCCCCATGGCTATCTCGGTGCGGCCCCCTGGGTCTGCCCCACACCAGCGCCCAGCGCCCCCAGAGAACTCCTGGGTCTGCCCCACCCAGGGCCAGAGGCCCCATAGAGCCCCCATGGCCGGCCCCACACTGTGCCAGGTGGGCGGCATGCTGCACTGGGGGGCAGGCAGGGGCATGCTCACTGACCCCCCCAACCTTGCCCCCCAAAGCTCTGCCGTAAACGTCACTGATGCTCTGAAACGGCAGCCCCCGCCCAGGCTGGCATGTCGCTTTGCTGCAGCTCCTTGGCGCGGGCGGCGAGGTGCCACCATGCTGGGGGCTTGGCCCTTGGGCTCCAGCCGCAGCAGCTGAGAGCTGCTATTTTTAACCGGCCTGGAAGTGGAGGCGGCTCGTTTCCCAGCGCGGCTGCAGGAGCTGTAATTACTCTCCCAGCTGGGTCCCTTCCCTCCGCACGGTGAGCTGGGGCCAGACCTGCCTGGCCTAGAGACGCCCCTGCCCCCCCGCGAGCCACTGTCCGGCCCATCAGCCCATGTACAGCCCACAAAGGGGGCAGCACTGGGCCGTGCAGGGGGCTGCGGTACCAGCCCTGGGCGCCCCTCACACACAGGGCAGATGCTTCGCACGTCCCCCCCGTCGTCTTTTCTCAAGACTAAGCAGGTTTTAGCCTTTTCTCAAGAGCAGCATTTCTAAACCTTTGAGCAGTTCTGTTGCTCACCTCTGGGGTCTCCCCCATTTGTCCACATCTTCCCTCATGTGTGGGGCCCAGAACCTGAGGCCTCACCAGTGCTGAGTAGAGCAGGACAATTACCGCCCGTGTCTCACATATGACGCGCTTGTGAACACACCGCAGGATGGTATTAGACTTTTTTGCAACTGTGTCACATTGTGACTCATATTCAATTTGTGAGTCACTCTGACCCCAGCTCCTTGGCAGCTGTGTGAGACCTCGCCAGCTGCTCTCCAGTGTGTACTTGGGTATTTGATTTTTCCTTCCTAAGTGAAGCACTTTGCACTTGTCTTTATGGAATTTCATCTTGTTGATTCAAGGTCAATTCTCCAATTTGTCAAGGTCACTTTGAATTCTGATCCTGTCCTCCAAAGTGCCTATGACCCCTCCCAGCTTGGTGTCATCTGCAAATTTTATAAGCATTCTCTCCAATCCATTTTCCAAATCCCTGACAAAAATATTGCATAGGATCAGACCCAGGACTGACCCCCGCTGGACCCCATCAGGTATTTCCCCTAGCCCCCAGTGTGACAGTGAACCATTGATCATTGATCACGGTCTTTCAACCAGGTGTACTTTATAGTCATTTGATTCAGACCCCATTTCCCTAGTTTGCTTATGTGAATGTCAGGTGGGACTGCGTCAAAAGCCCCACTAAAATCAAGGTGTATCACGTCTACCACTTTCCCCTTTCCAGTAGGACAGTGACACTGGCAATGAAGGAAATCAGGTTGGTTTGGCATGACCCTGAATACACTGAAATATTTGTTAGCCTGTTCTTCCCCTTTTTTGGCTTGTGTTCCTTCCCCGGGTTCTTAATATTAACTGTGTTGAGTCACCATTAATGTCTTAAATGAAGACAGAGGCTAGAAAGGCAATAAACACATGTTCTTTCTTGATATTATTAACTTTTCTTTCCCACTAAATAGAGGGCCTAGACTTTCCTTTGTCTTTCTCTCACTTCCAATGTATTTAAATAACCTCTCTCTCCCTTGCCAGGGCCACAGGGGGAGGGGCTGAGAGCAGCGAGTGGGGGCGTGGCCTCGGTGGGAAGAGGCGGGGGTAGGGGGTTAGCCTCCCCAAGGGGAAGCTTTGCCTGCCACAGCTGCTGCCCCTGTTCAGAGCAGTTCCAGAGCACCAGGACTGACTCCATGATCTTCACTAATGATCTGGAGTATGGTGTGGATTGCACCCTCAGCAAGTCTGCAGATGACACTAAGCTGGGGTGAGAGGTAGATATGCTGGAGGGTAGGGATAGAATCCAGGGTGACCTAGACAAATTGGAGGATTGGGCCAAAAGAAATCTGATGAGGTTCAACAAGGACAAGTGCAGAGTCCTGCACTTAGGACGGAAGAATCCCATGCACTGCTACAGGCTGGGGACCGAATGGCTCTAGGGGTTACAGTGGACGAGAAGCTGGATATGAGTCAGCAGTGTGCCCTTGTTGCCAAGAAGGCCAATGGCATTTTGGGATGTATAAGTAGGGGCATTGCCAGCAGATCAAGGGACATGATCACTCCCCTCTCTTCAACATTGGTGAGGCCTCATCTGGAGTACTGTGTCCAGTTTTGGGCCCCACACTACAAGAAGGATGTGGAAAAATTGGAAAGAGTCCAGCAGAGGCAACAAAAATGATTAGGGGTCTGGAACACATGACTTATGAAGAGAGGCTGAGGGAACTGGGATTGTTTAGTCTGCGGAAGAGAAGAATGAGGGGGGATTTGATAGCTGCTTTCGACTACCTGAAAGGGGGTTCCAAAGAGGATGGATCTAGACTGTTCTCAGTGGTAGCAGATGACAGAACGAGGAGTAATGGTCTCAAGTTGCAGTGGGGGAGGTTTAGGTTGGATATTAGGAAAGCTTTTTCACTAGGAGGGTGGCGAAACACTGGTATGCATTACCTAGGGAGGTGGTGGAATCTCCTTCCTTAGAAGTTTTCAAGGTCAGGCTTGACAAAGCTCTGGCTGGGATGATTTAGTTGGGGATTGGTCCTGCTTTGAGCGGGGGTTGGACTAGATGACCTCCTGAGGTCCCTTCCAGCCCTGATATTCTATGATTCCATGCTCGGCAGCTCTTCACATGGGCCGGTCTGATAGTTGCTGATGGTTGGCCCTACTGGATCAACAGCTTCTAGTTTCCCTGGCACGGCTTCCCTCTGCTTGGGCAATTCTGTTTCCTTTGCCTCCACATCATCTGCACAAGTCAGCTGGGCTGGGATCCACGCGGGAGCAGCCCCGCATCCGACCCATGGGATGCTGGAGAATAGCTGGCACATGGGCCTCCTCCGATTTTTCAGCAATTCATTAGCAATCGTTCCTTGCAAAGCTGCCTCGGGTAGGAAGGAGTCGCCCTGGGGCTGGCAACAGGGGTGCTGGAACAGGGGGACAAGGGGCCACGGCCCTCCCACTTTTCACCACGGGGCCTGGCTCCCAGCCCCTCCTCTTGCCCCTGAAGCCCAGCCCAGGTAAGAGCAGCCCAGGGAGCCCAGGGAGCTGTGCAGAGCCGCGGACCCTCCACCTGCCTGGGGTGAGGAGACCCGAGAGCAGCCCCCGGCCCATGTCCCTACCCCCAGGGTCCCGCAACAGGCAGCTGTGGAGACCTGCAGACCCTCCACCTGCCCTGGGCGGGGCCCAAGGGGGCGGGGACAGGGCCACGGAGGTGGCAGGGCCTCATGTCGTCCCCCCCCCCCCCCCCCCCACACACACACTTTTAGGAAGACTCCGTCACCCCTGGGCTGGGAATTAACAGCTGATCCCTTTAAGGAAACTCCAATTTCTGCTCCCACATTTGTGACTCTGTCTTGTCGGAGCCACAGCTCTCCTCAGCCCATCAGGCTCCTTCTCCAGCAGGTGAGGGACTCCCCATTAAACAATTTACAAACTGGCTCTTCACACAGGCCTCTCTCAGGGCTTGTGTCACAGACCCACAGGAGCGGAGCTGGGCCCCAGCTTTGGAACAGTCTCTGGAGGACCCCTTCAGGGGGCCAGACCCCCAGGGATCTCACTCTTCCTCCAGGGTGGCCACGCGACCCACCCCTTCCTGAGACTGAACCTTCAGAGAACCACAGACATGTGGGGCCGGAAGGGATCTCGCTAGGTCAGCTACTCCAGCCCCCACCGAGGCAGGACTCAGTATTACCTAGACCAGCCCTGGCAGGTGTGTGTCCATCCTGCTCTTAAACACCTCCAATGACAGGGACGCCACAACCCCCTGGGCAACTTATCCCAGGGCTTAACCACCCTGACAGGAAGTTTTTCCTAGTGTCCAACCTAAACCGCCCTGGCTGCAATTTGAGCCCGTTGCAGCTTGTCCTGGCCTCAGGAGAACAACGTGGCACCCTCCTCTTTGTAACAACCGTTTACAGACTAGAAAACTGCTTGGCACCATGAGCCCGGCTGCCCCAGGGACTTGCCCAGTCTGCAGGGAGTGAGCCCCTCTCCCAGCGTGTGCAGCGACCCAGCAGTGCTTTCAAAGCAGGCGGGTTATTAGTCCCCGGGACATGACAGAAGCACGGGAATCCTTTGGTAGCTAGGTGAAGCCCAGTCCATTCTGGGCAGCCCAGATCAGGCTCTGCGCCTCTCCGGCTGATCCTTAGGCAGTTCCCAGGTGAGAGCCCAGGCTCCTTCTCCCCCTCCTCTACCCCCGACCCGACCTCACTGTCCTTTGTTCCCTGGGGTCTCCGCTCAGCTCCCTCCTTGCTGAGAGGTGGAGAAATCCTCCTCCCTCCCAGTGTTGGCTGCTAGTGTGCTGACGTGAGGGTTCTCTTGGTTGGTTTTGTCAATGGTTTGCATGCCAAGGGGGTGGGACTCAGTGTCCCTGGGTGTTACTGGTTTAACGAGGGGATGGGAGAGGGGGTTTGTTGGGACACAGGACCGACGAGGAACTTGGGACCCTTGCCAATGGCCTGGAGAATGGAGACCCCAGCGACTGGCGACCTGGGGACCCAGAGGCCCAGCTCAGGAGTCACCTCCGGGTCTGGCCAGTGGGAGGACAATAGGCTGCGGAGAGAGGACCCCGTGACCTGACCAGCCAGTTCCAGCCAGAGGGGACAAAGGACAGAAGAGGGGAGAGGGGGCCCAGGCAACCCTCTTTACCTGGAGAGAAGACAATGGATAGAGGCAGGATTTGGGGCCGGTGATAGCAGATGACCAGCTGGGAAGCCGGGGGGCTCGGGACTGGAGAGAGGGAGCAGGCAGAGCCCCCCTGGATGCAGGGGAGCCTGGGATGTGCTGTGCTGAGGGGGGCCAGGCCTGAGGCTCTGAGAGTTTCCTGGGCTGTGTTCGGACTCTCAATAAACCCTCCTGTTTTATGCTAGCTGAGAGTCGCTCCGGTCTAGAGAACAGGGGGCATTATTCCCTCTGGGGGTGGAGGCCCCGGGGGTCCCGAGCGAGGGGACTCCCTGAGGGGGCCCACGCCGAAAGACAGGCAGGCTAAGGCTCAGAGAGGTGCGGCTCCAGGGGGCGGAGGGGCTTAACCCCGAGAGAGAGTGGACCCCTGAGAAGGGCTGTCTCACTGAAGGGGGTTCCTGTGAGCCCTTGACAGCTAGGCGTCAGTGTCCTGGCAATTGGGGCTTTCCATTGTCTTCCTGGATTTTCCAGCCATCTGGGTCGGCCTTGGCCAGGCCCCTGTAACGATCCATTCCAGCCACTCAGACAGCTGAGAACCTGCTTTGGCATCACCAGCCACAGCCCTGCTAGGCGCTGGGCTGCTGTCTCAGCCCTTCGCTCCTTACCCGCACCTGCCATGTGCTCACAGCCGCCCCGCACGCAGGGTGCTCAGCCAAAGGCTGCTGCAGGACTTCGGGGAACTCTGCAAGTACCAGCTCCAGCGTCCACGGGCAGGAGCCAGACGCCCGTCACCAACTCCCGCCCCTCGGCACAGCCGCACGCCAGACAGCAGTGCAGAGCCCCGGAGGAGCAGGGCTGCCCAGCTTGAGAGCGAGGCACGACTCCCATGCCCGTTGCCCAGCTGGACTGGCCCTGGCCCAATGGGCTGCAGGAAGGCATTTACCTGCAGTTATGGCTTTTGACCCTCAGAGGCCGCTGTGGCACCTGCTGAGCTGGCAGTCCTGAACCCCGCCGTCCCCCCAGCCGGAGGAAAAGCCCCCCCAGCAGGGCAAGCAGCCCTGGGCTCCCTCCACCCCCACCAGAACCAGTGGTCCAGCCATGGGACACAACCTGAGCCCTTTCACCAAGGGCCAGGGAGCCCCAGCAGGCCCCAGCATTGCCTGGCTGGGCAGCACCCCCCGCCTCCCACAGGCCAAGTGTGGGGCTTGGGAGCAGGCCCACCAGTGCCCCCCAGGGGTACCCAGCGCCGCCCCGCCAGCCTCTGTGGGCTCATACGTTGCACCTAAGATCATGGCAGGTTGGGTGTGTTTGAGTCCCCTGGCACCAAGGCCTGGGCAGGGGGGCTCCTGGGGCCCACTGTGGCTAGGCAGGGTGGGTTAGTGCACTGGGCTGGGACTCAGGAGTGCGGGTCCAGTTCCCTTCCCTGGCAGGAGGCCCCAAACCCAGACGTGCCACGCCCAGGGTTTGGCAATGAGCACAGTGCACGGAGGGAGCAGCTCCGGGGAGCCCTCTGCAGAGGAGCCTGTTCCAGAGCCACGTAGGGCTCGCCCTGCCCGCCCAGCACATCTCCCCATCCCCCGACACAGCTTCACAGGCCGCGTCCCCCCACCCCAATACAGCCAGGGCACGACCCACCAGACACGGGCAGGGCCAGAGCGTGCAACCCCCTGCCAGCTCCAACACGGCCCACACGAGAGTGCGTCCCCCCACCCCAACACAGCCAGGGCACGACCCACCAGACACGGGCAGGGCCAGAGCGTGCAACCCCCTGCCAGCTCCAACACGGCCCACACGAGAGTGCGTCCCCTCACCCCAACACAGCCAGGGCACGACCCACCAGACACGGGCAGGGCCAGAGCATGCAACCCCCTGCCAGCTCCAACACGGCCCACACGAGAGTGCGTCCCCTCACCCCAACACAGCCAGGGCACGACCCACCAGACACGGGCAGGGCCAGAGCGTGCAACCCCCTGCCAGCTCCAACACGGCCCACACGAGAGTGCGTCCCCCCACCCCAACACAGCCAGGGCACGACCCACCAGACACGGGCAGGGCCAGAGCGTGCAACCCCCTGCCAGCTCCAACACGGCCCACACGAGAGTGCGTCCCCCCACCCCAACACAGCCAGGGCACGACCCACCAGACACGGGCAGGGCCAGAGCCTGCAACCCCCTGCCAGCTCCAACACGGCCCACACGAGAGTGCGTCCCCCCACCCCAACACAGCCAGGGCACGACCCACCAGACACGGGCAGGGCCAGAGCGTGCAACCCCCTGCCAGCTCCAACACGGCCCACACGAGAGTGCGTCCCCCCACCCCAACACAGCCAGGGCACGACCCACCAGACACAGCTGGGGCCAGAGCACGTCCCCCCCCGACATGGCCAGAGAGCATGTCCCCACACACACAGCCAGGGCCAGAGCATGTCCCCTGCCCCAACACGGACAGGGCCAATGCATGTGTCCCCCCCGACATGGCCGGGGCCAGAGTATGCAAACCCCCCGCTCCAGCACGGCCTGCACGGTCCCCCAGAACGCGGAGCCAGGCCGGGGGCTGGGCAGTGCCAGGTGCTTGGGACGTGCCTGAGGGGGAGGGGAGCCGGCAGTACCTGGTGAGGGTCCTGGGGCACCAGCAGCAGAAGTGGCAGCCCCCATCGCCAGTCCCACCGCTCTGGGGCAGGCCCCTCTCCTGCCTCCATGGGCTGGCCGGCCCCACGCAGCCGAATGACAGGCACAGATGCCAGCTGGGCTGCAGGCCAGGAGCGACTTCCCCTGCACTCCTGTCCCAGGACGGGGGGGCTGCCAGGGATCCCCCGCCGGTTTCCTTGCCCTCCTGTCCCTTCCAACCCACCTGCCCCCTGGGCCAGGGACAGCAGCGCCCCTCCCACACCCCAAGGGGCCCATATACAGGGGGTGAGACAGAGAGGGCTGGAGTGTGGGGGAGGGGCTGGAGGGGGGCAGGGTGTGCAGGGGGAGGGGGGCTGCAGGGGATAAAATTAAAGCGGGGAAGAGAGAAAACCGCACAGGCCAGACTCGGGGGATGGGCTGAAGTTGGTGCATAGAGCTGGGAGCCAGGACTCCTGGGTTCTCTCTCCGGGTATGACCCTGCCTTGCCAGAGGCCCCTTCCCACTGGGGGAGAGCACCTGCTTGCCCGCGGGTGCTGGGTTATTAGCGGAGGCAGGGGGGCTCAGCCTGTGGGAAACGCCACTCCAGGAGCGCAGGGGCCTGGGCCCAGCCCCGGGAGCCCCAGAGAGCTGCAGGGCAGCAGCAGTGCTGGGGGGCAGGGGGCCTGGAGCTGGGCATTCCCCTCAGGGCAGTGAAGGGGCAGGCCCTTCCCTACCCCAGGCCAGGGTCCCCTGGGGGCCCCGAGTGCAGGGCTGTGTGGGGTCTGGGGGCAGCTAAGGGAGCCAGGGGCCAGCCCTGCCCCCCAGCCGCCAGCCCTCCCTGCCAGGTGGTGACTCAGTGGCTCTAATGGAGGCGTGCTGACAGACGGGGGTCACAGGCCAGCTGGCAGGTAGCCCTCTGCTCACAGGGCCTTTCATCTCCTGTCCCGGGCTCAGGGCAGGGAGGGGCTCACGGGGGTTGTGCATTGGCCTGCTCCCAGCTCCCTGGGGAGGGGGACTCGGCCTGGGCCCAGCCCTGGGAAAGGGACCCCTTGGCCCTGCAGGGGGGTGGAATCCCCAGTCCCAGAGCTCCCTGCACAACCCCCCCCCCCTCCCCCCCCCCCCCACACACACCCCAGTCAAGGCACACAGGTCTCAGGGCCCCGTCATGGGACCCAGGCTCTGGTGTCCACTGACAGCCAGTCCCTCAGGGAGGAGGGACAAAGCTCCCCGCCTGCCCCCCAAGGTTAACCTGCTCCTGGGAGGAACCTCAGCCCGGTGCCTCGGCCCCAGAGCTCAGCCCTTGAGTGCAACGTCTGGCCCTGTCGGATCCAGGCTGCTGAGAGCTGTGCCAATCTGCCCCAGCTGGGCTCTGCCCCATGGGGCATCCGTCTGGGGGGAGGCCTAGAGCCAGGCGCTGGAGTCTCCCTTCCCCAGGTGCCCACCTACGGCCCGTGTGGGAGCCGCAGAGGGGGCGTGCGGGTGGAGGCTGGCTGGAAGCTGGCGGCCCGGAGGCAGCAGCCTGGCTGACGCAGCCCCAGTAACTAATTGGTGTCTGCTCCAGAAGAGCTCTGGGGGCCAGGCGGACAGCCCCGGCTGAGCACAGCGCCTCCTAGGGAGGAGAGAGACGCTCCCGGGGGAGCTCTGCAGAGACTCCCTCACACACGTGCAAACCCTCCCAGCTACAGCCCGGCCCACGGAGGAAACCGGGGCAGGAGCAACCAGTGGCCCAGATGGCCAGGCACCGGTCAAGTGGGGCACACATTCAGCACAGGGGACCCGCCCCGCCTCATTACGGTGCCAGGATCCCAGCTGGGGGCTGGCCCTCCAGCCCCTCAGGCGGCAAATGAGGACAGGGGGCCCCGTGCGGCCGTCTCAGCTCAGTGGAGCGGGGTGTGGGCTCAGCCGCTGCAGCGCTGGGAGCGTCGGACACAGAGCCGGTGCCGCCGCAGATGTCTTGGAAGCCGGTGAATTTGCCAGGTGATACAGCGGGCACGGTCGCCCTGGCCAAAGGCAGCATGCACCACAGGTTGGTCAGGCTCCCTGTGCCCGACGCCCTGAGTCACTGACGCCAGGCACAGAGGTCCCACAACCAAGCGGCAGCCAGTGCTTTGCCCCGGGCAAGGGGTGACGCACACGCACAGGGCAGGCCAGGCCCAGAACAGAGCAATACCCATGCTAGCTGAGGAGCCCTCCCTCCTTGCTAAATGGTTAGTGGGACAAAGCCTGTGCCCATGGGAAGGGACTGCTCAGCGAGGAAAGCAGGATCAGGCCCAGACAAGCAGGTAGGCAACAGACAAAGAGATTGGAAAACAGGATGGGAGCCCTGAGGGGCATAGAGGCAGGAGTAAGGAAAGCAGTAAGTAAGTCCAGGCATGGGGATTTCAGATCCCTGGGGCAATACTTGGAACCCTGAAATCTTGAGTTGATGAAGGTGTCATTCTGGGAGATAAGCAAGTGATTTAAGGAAAGAGAGTGAGAAGTTAACTCTGCAAATTCTGGAGGGAATTAAACAGTTGAACATTGTGAAAATGTTAAAAAGGCAAGATGTTATAGAAAGAGAATTCTTGGCTTCTTTGCAGCTATTCTGAAGGAAAAATGGCCCTTTTCCAAAGGAATGCCTGTAAATAATCCAGGCAAAGAGACAATTGGATTGAAATCATTTGACTATGGACAATTTAGTCAAATTTGGTAAAAGAACAGAGGGGGTTTCTGTTGGAACATAACTGCCCCAAATGTATAAAGGGAATGTAATCTATGTACAGCTATGTATCCATAGAGCAGTGTAAGGGATGTTAAGGAAAAAAGAATATGTGTATGTGTCTGTACATAGATATGTATGGATCTATCTGTGTGTACAGTATAACTATATTGTGAAAATACATGAGGTTCTAAGGACCTACACCAACACACCTGGTTTGTAAAACTCTTGTTTTGTAGGTTTAAGATAAATTGGTTTTGGTTTCAATAATGCCACTAAAAATCCATTTGAGTCTTTAATTCAAAGTTGCGGAACTGACAGACCTTTCTGCCAAATACGGGTAATTAGCGTTGTTGCTTTGGACTTTGGCCTTTAACCCTTAAGAGGAACCCCAATGCTTTACAAAGTTTAATTTGTTCTTAAATAAAGACCAAAGTCATGGCTGCAGCAGGGCAGTCAAAACCAGGCGAACGGGAAGAGATTCTGGATCTTTTTTGTTTGTTTGTAAAATAACAGGAAATTAAAAAAAAAAGACAGCACCCCACTGAAGCAACAACAGGGGTGAGGTGCACAAAACGGTAAGAAGCAGTGTCAGAAACACTGAGCCTTAGGTGGCCCGGAGTAATCAGACTGTGACTTTAATAAAGGTACTTGAAAACTCTGAACACAAAGAAACAGGGACACCTGAGGTAAAAACTGATCTGGCTAATAGCATGTTATAGAAGCTACACTATGGAAGGAATGTGCATTTTTCCCAGGACATGTGCACTGTATCTTGGAGAAGGGGTAAAAGAAATGCAAACAAAACTTGCTACTTAATTAAAATCCTATTAGGGCTCCAAAAGGGAGCCACCATAGGTTGTGTTTTCCTTTTCAGATCTCTGTGTGTTTTGGAAGCAGAAGCTGAAAGTGAAAAGAAATCAAAACTCTGGTGGAAGTTGATTGTGTCCCTTCTAAGACAGAGTCTCTGAGCTCTGATGATGGCTTTGGATCCCAAAGCAAGACAGGAAGCCTCTGTGCTGATGCAATGAAGCCTCTGTGCTGATGATTTCTTGTCAGCAAGTTAAGGAAGTATGGGCTGGATGAATGCACTATAAGGTGGGTAGAAAGCTGGCTAGATTGTCGGGCTCAACGGGTAGTGATCAATGGCTCCATGTCTAGTTGGCAGCCGGTGTCAAGTGGAGTGCCCCAAGGGTCGGTCCTGGGGCCGGTTTTGTTCAATATCTTCATAAATGATCTGGAGGATGGTGTGGATTGCACCCTCAGCAAATTTGCGGATGACACTAAACTGGGAGGAGTGGTAGATACGCTGGAGGGGAGGGATAGGATACAGAAGGACCTAGACAAATTGGAGGATTGGGCCAAAAGAAATCTGATGAGGTTCAATAAGGATAAGTGCAGGGTCCTGCACTTAGGACGGAAGAATCCCATGCACCGCTACAGACTAGGGACCGAATGGCTCGGCAGCAGTTCTGCGGAAAAGGACCTAGGGGTGACAGTGGATGAGAAGCTGGATATGAGTCAGCAGTGTGCCCTTGTTGCCAAGAAGGCCAATGGCATTTTGGGATGTATAAGTAGGGGCATAGCGAGCAGATCGAGGGACGTGATCATTCCCCTCTATTCGACATTGGTGAGGCCTCATCTGGAGTACTGTGTCCAGTTTTGGGCCCCACACTACAAGAAGGATGTGGATAAATTGGAGAGAGTCCAGCGAAGGGCAACAAAAATGATTAGGGGTCTAGAACACATGACTTATGAGGAGAGGCTGAGGGAGCTGAGATTGTTTAGCCTGCAGAAGAGAAGAATGAGGGGGGATTTGATAGCTGCTTTCAACTACCTGAAAGGGGGTTCCAAAGAGGATGGCTCTAGACTGTTCTCAATGGTAGCAGGTGACAGAACGAGGAGTAATGGTCTCAAGTTGCAGTGGGGGAGGTTTAGATTGGATATTAGGAAAAACTTTTTCACTAAGAGGGTGGTGAAACACTGGAATGCGTTACCTAGGAAGGTGGTAGAATCTCCTTCCTTAGAGGTTTTTAAGGTCAGGCTTGACAAAGCCCTGGCTGGGATGATTTAACTGGGAATTGGTCCTGCCTCGAGCAGGGGGTTGGACTAGATGACCTTCAGGGGTCCCTTCCAACCCTGATATTCTATGGTTCTATGATTCTATGATTCAAATTGCCTAACTGGTAGAGGAAGGAGAGAACTGCCCATAAATGGCAGCACAAAGGAGCCGCAGAGAAAGGACATACCTGGTCAGCAAACAAACTACATAACTCCTCACTTAACGTCCTCCCGCCTAACGTTGATTCAAAGTTACGTCGCTGCTCAATTAGGGAACATGCTCGTTTAAAGTTGTGCAATGCTCCTGTCACGGCGTCCCCGGGCGATGCTCCGGAACTGCTCCCTACGAAGCCAGGCAGGACTCTGGGGCAGTCACCTTCCTGTGAGCAGCCTGTCTGCAGGACACACAGCTCACCCAGCTTCCACCTTCCTGGATCTGACCTCGGAGCATTCAGCATCCTCTGCCCCTCCGTGCGCTTCCCACAGCGAGTCCGCTCAGGCGGGGTTCTAGGGAAGCCAGAGGGTCCTGCCCCCCAACTCCGCAGTCAGACGTAACTCTCAGCCAGCCAGTAAAACAGGGGTTTATTAGACGGCAGGAACATGGTCTAACACAGAGCTTGTAGCTGCAGAGAACAGGACCCCTCAGCCAGGTCCATCTTGGGGGCAGGGAGGTGTGACAAAGTGGGAATGTTCTTTATGCTTTCTCTGAATACTGTGTGGGTGCCTCAGTTTCCCCTAGGCAGTTCTTAAGTATCTAGGTGGTGGGATAAGGGGGTGTGATTGTTGCAGAGCCCGAGAGGGCCAGTATGATGGTGTCTGCACAGAGAATGGCCGACACCCTGTCTCCTGGCCACGGCCCCTCCTCTGCAAAGGGGCCAACTGAAGGGGTTGGAGAACAAAGAGATCAGGTGGCCTCCGGACCCGGAAAGACACAAAGGCCGGAGGAGGAGTGGGAGAGTTTCAGTTTGCAGCTGGCTGGCAAAATGGAGGGAGGCCCAGATGCGGCTCTGGCCTCCCTGCCCCCCAAGGTTGGTTAAAGTACAGCTAAAACAGGCCCCACAGAGAGGCGGCTCCCCCAGAGTCCTGACTGGCTTCATAGGGAGCAATTCCAGAGCATCACCCGGGGACTCTGTGACAGGAGGCCAGAGCCCCATCTGGGCCTCCCTCCATTTCCGCAGCCACCAGGTAACGTGGGGGGGAAAGGCCACCCCGCCTCCAGGTAACAGGGGGGACACACTGCCCTGCCACCAGGTAATGGGGGAGACAGGTCACCCCGCCGCCAGGTAACGGGGTGGGACAGCGGGAAGTACTAAACTGGGAGGAGTGGTAGATACGCTGGAGGGGAGGGATAGGATACAGAAGGACCTAGACAAATTGGAGGATTGGGCCAAAAGAAATCTGATGAGGTTCAATAAGGATAAGTGCAGGGTCCTGCACTTAGGACGGAAGAATCCCATGCACCACTACAGACTAGGGACCGAATGGCTCGGCAGCAGTTCTGCGGAAAAGGACCTAGGGGTGACAGTGGATGAGAAGCTGGATATGAGTCAGCAGTGTGCCCTTGTTGCCAAGAAGGCCAATGGCATTTTGGGATGTATAAGTAGGGGCATAGCGAGCAGATCGAGGGACGTGATCGTCCCCCTCTATTCGACATTGGTGAGGCCTCATCTGGAGTACTGTGTCCAGTTTTGGGCCCCACACTACAAGAAGGATGTGGATAAATTGGAGAGAGTCCAGCGAAGGGCAACAAAAATGATTAGGGGTCTAGAACACATGACTTATGAGGAGAGGCTGAGGGAGCTGGGATTGTTTAGTCTGCAGAAGAGAAGAATGAGGGGGGATTTGATAGCTGCTTTCAACTACCTGAAAGGGGGTTCCAAAGAGGATGGCTCTAGACTGTTCTCAATGGTAGCAGGTGACAGAACGAGGAGTAATGGTCTCAAGTTGCAGTGGGGGAGGTTTAGGTTGGATATTAGGAAAAACTTTTTCACTAGGAGGGTGGTGAAACACTGGAATGCGTTACCTAGGGAGGTGGTGGAATCTCCTTCCTTAGAGGTTTTTAAGGTCAGGCTTGATAAAGCCCTGGCTGGGATGATTTAGTTGGGAATTGGTCCTGCTTTGAGCAGGGGGTTGGACTAGATGACCTCCTGGGGTCCCTTCCAGCCCTGATATTCTATGATTCTATGAAGGGCTGGGTCGCGGAGCATCCGTCCGCAGTGCCAGGGTCACCCGCTCGGCCCTGATACCCGCGGCTCCGAGCCCCGTCGGCGGGCTGAATGCCCGGCAGACCCTGCCCGGGGCCAAGCAGGGCTGCTGCAGAGCCCCTGGTGCCCCCCATGTGGGGCTGCGCTGGGGAGACAGGTGGATGGGAAGGGGGCAGCAGTGACCCTGCCATGGTCCCTGGGGCAGAGGGGTTGAACCGGCTCAGCCTGGGGCTTTGGCTCCGTTCCCGCAGCCGCACGGGCTCCCCGGGGCAGATACGTCAGCCCAGCCCCTCTGCCCACCTTGGCAGCAGCATCCCCTCCTGCTGCCAGCCTGACTCCCCATGCTCTGCCCTGGGGGGTTGCTGACAGCTGGGCACACGGTGGGAACACAGTCACATGGGGGGGCCTGTGCCAGGCCTCTCACCTCCCCATCCCCACAGCGTCCAGGGTCTGCCCGCAGTGCGAGATGGAGCACAAGGCGGAGGGCATGATGGAGCAGATGTGTACTAGTGACTTCAGTGAGTGTGGTGGGGAGAAAGGGGCTCCCGGGGTGTCCCCCCCTCGGATCGGCCTGGGTAGGCCTTGTCCTGGGGGAGGGAAGACTGGATAAGGGGAGCTGGGCAGTGGGTGGGGGGAGCGGGTAGGGGGAGGCTGGGCAGTGGGGCTGGAAAGGGACTGGGGGGGCTGGGCAGTGGGGAGGCAAGAGGGGGCTGGGCCGGGGGGGATGGATCGGGGGGGCAGGGGGAGTGGGGCCCGGGGGGGGGGGCTGGGCAGTGGGGAGCGGGTCCAGGGGGGCACAAGGGGGCTGGATCGGGGGGCCGGGGGGAGTGGGGCCGGGTGGGGCTGGGCAGTAGGGAGCGGAGCCAGGGGGGCCGGATCGGGGGGCCGGGGGGAGCAGGCCGGGGGGGCTGTAGGTACCCCGGGCAGTCCGGGGGCAGCTCCGAGCCAGCCCCACTCCCCCTGCAGTGCTGAAGACGCAGCTCCGGGAGCTGCGGGCGGAGGGCGGCGAGCGCCGAAGAAGAAGCTGCTGAAGCGGGGCCCCCTGCAGCTCCCCGGCGCCCGGCGCTGCACATGCGGAACGTGGCCGCCTGCCCCTGCCCGCAGCTGGCCGACCCGCGCCGCCCCTTCCTGGCACCCCTGGGAACCCTCCCCTCGCTAGGCCCCACTGGGAACTCCTCCTGCCTGCCGGGCACCCCCGGGAACACCCCTCCCCCACTAGGTCCCCCTCCTGCCTGCCAGGCATCCCCAGGACCCCACCCCACTCGCCTGACGGCCACCCCACAGACGCCCCACCCACCTGCCAGAGACCCCCCCAGGGCTCCCCTCTGCTGGGCACCCCTGGGACCCCCACAACTCCCGCCTCCCTGCTGGATACCTGCCCCTTGTGCTACCCCCTGGTCTATGGGGGCCAAGCTGCACTGAGGGGCACTCCATGTTTTTGTCAGGCCCAGCGGGTGGCAAACCCTGGGCAGTCGGGTCCCCCCATCCCAGCCTGCGAGTTCCGGTGTGTCGGGCAGGTTAACCCGGGTGCCAGGTCCCTCCTGTCCCTCCTGCTCAGTGGGGTGGCCCCGGGGGAGGGGGGAATCCAGGCTCCGCCCCCTTCACTTGCTCCTGTCTGCCCCCTCCTGCTCAGCAGCTGATTGGCAGCCAGCCCCAGGGCCACCATGACAGCAGCCCTGGCCAGCCCCATGGGTGCTGAGCACCCCTTAGTTCTTCTTCATGGGTGCTTGAGCCCCTGAGCACCCACAGAGTTGGCCCCATCCCCCAGCAAGGCCCCAGCAGGGGACCCCATGGCTACAGGAGGGCACAAGTCCTGGCCAGCAAAGGCTCGGCTCCCTGCTCTGCAGCCGTCTGCCCTGCAGGCACCACAATGCCCCGTGCCCAATGGCCCTGCCCCTCCAAGCCGGAGAGACGCGGCAGGCCCCGAGCACCGGGGACACGGGCAGAGGGTGCTGCCAAGGCAGCTCCCACACTGGGCACCTGGCTGCTGGCAGGGTGGGGGCAGATCTCTGTGCTCCGTGTCACGGTCCTGGCCGCGGGGCACCCAAGGATCCTGCCAACACCCAGCATCACACAGCAACTGTGGCCTGGCCCTAGCACAGCCTGGCTGCCCCCGCACACGGTGCCAAAGCTGCCCGGCCCGTGCACAGCCAGGCCTGGCATCCCAGGTGGGCACTTCAGGGGGAAGGGGCAGATGCCACACACCAGGCCAGGAAATACCAGCTGAGTCCAGGGACACGACCACCTGGGGGGCTGTGGCAGGAGCTGGGGGCTGACCCACGCAGCCACCCCAAGCCCTGTCTCCCTCACACGTTGGCTCCAATGAACAGGCAGGTGGGGGCCACAGGCCAGACCTAGAACTCTGCTCCCGCTTGGCGCTGGGGCCACCTGCCCCCGGAAACGCTGGCCCCATCAGCATCCACTGGCCCATGCCAAGGCCTGTGCAGGTCCCCATGGCACAGACACCCCCACTGGGGACCAGGCCAAGGCCCCGCAGCCCGAGCTGCCCCCTTTGCCCCACCCCTGCATCAGCCACTCTGGCCAGGACTCCAGCAACACCTTCTCCGGGCACCCTGCGGGAGCATCAATGCAGCCAAGTGCCCCCTCCCCAGCTCCAGGGGTTACGCCCTGCACAGAGCTGGGCACTTTGCTGTACACGAGGCACCGCGGGGAGGGAGCGCGGCTCCAGCAGGTCACAGGAAGCAGCAAGGCGGGGGCTGGCAGGCTGAGAGGGGCATTGGCTGGGCCGGAGATTGACCTGTGCTGGGGCTACAGCCAAGCCTGTGAACTAGGGCCTGGGGCACACCAGGCTTGGGGGTAGCAGGGCACAGAACAAGGCTAATGAATGCACCAGTTTGGGAGGGAACAGTCTGGGAATTTTTCATGTTTTGTAGGAATATTGTGTGCCTCAGTTTCCCCTACGTGCTGCATGGGTAACTAGGTGTGGGGGGAAGGTTGGTTGCTCTTTGCAGAGAGCCAGGTGTGACTGACCCTGGGCTGTCTGGGCCCCATGTCCACGGACAGTCCCAGAAGACAATGGCCACCGAATTGCCCAGACATTTGGCACCTAGCAAGAAACACCCATGTAGCCCCCACACCGGAAGCCAGCCGGGTGTGACCAGCTGGAGAAGAAAGGGCAGGGGCGGGTGGGCGGGCAGGTGGGGTTAAGTGGGGGCTGCTGGAGGCAGAGGGAGAAGCTCTTCTGGGCTGGGACTACAGAGGGGCCACGAGCTCTGGGCCCTGGGCCGGACCCAGCTGGGCCAGGCTGTAACTTCCTGCTCTCGGTGCTAACCGAGGCCCGGCTACGCCTGTTCCAGCCCCTCCTAGCCCCTGCGGTCACCCGCTGGCTGAGTCCCTGCAGTGCAAGGTGCCTGGGGGTGCCTGGCTCCCCTTGGGGCATCTCCCGGCTGGACCCGGGGGGGCTGCAGGCAGAGACCTCAGGATTCAGCCCTCACCCCCAGCTCCAAGCTGGCAGAAGTGGGAGGGGAGGTTCCTCTCTTGCAAAGCCCCCTCCCCACCACAGCACCCTGGGAGCCGGCCCTTGCCCTCCGGCCAGAGACATGGGTGCTAGGGGAAGACCCCCCCCCACAGCCGGCACCAGCACTACTCAGCTCTGCACAAGCCCCCTCGCCTGGCAAGGAGATGGCAGCCCAGCCCCCCATGACTAATAACCAGGGGTCCGAGCAAGCCCCTGGGCCCAGAAAACACAGATTTGGGGTTTGCAGAGAATCTGGACTTTTCACCTTTTGTGAGAGAACAAAAACATTCTGCAGCACCCCCGTATCCGAGCCTGCCAGATCCGGCCGAGGGTGCCCACCTGGGGCCAGGGCAACACACACAGCGAGTCAGCGAAACGGCAGAGAAATGCAGAGTCACGTTTATTGGGGGGGTTATCATGGAAAACTAGGCTCCCTGGTCCTAACAGCACAGTCCTCCTCAGAGCTCCCCTGCCTTCACCCAGGGACAGGGGCCTGGAGGCACAGAGCAGGGACCTGCCCAGCGGGCCAAGGCCACCGGGACAGGTGGTTTCTCACTGGTGCTAACTCAGCCAGGGAAAGTGAGTCACATCATTTACCAACCGGTGCAAGAGAAGCAGAGGGGAAGCTGCTGTTGCGTAAACAGAGGAGCCACGTTCACACCACACCCTCCCCAGAACTCGCCCTGGTACCGGGCCCAGGCCATGTGGCCAGAAGTTAATAAACCCAAACTGGAGAGTCAGACACTGGGCCTAAGTGGTGGAGAAAAAGGGGGAAGGGCTGGACTATCCCGCCCTCCCTTGTGAGTCCTTAAGGACAGGGGGAGGGGGAACAGGCAGAACAGAAGCTGAAGGGAGCTTCACGCTGACAGCCCCCCATCCCCAGTCTCCTGGGAGCCGGCCGTGGTCACCCTGCTCCTGAGCAGCCCAGGGCAGTGAGGGGGACACCCTGGCACAGCAGCAGCAACCACGCCAGCTAGCCCCTCTGCCCCCCGCCCCCCCAGGTCTCCTCTCGCTCCAGCTACGCCTGGCACCCAGCCTGGCCAGGCATGAAGCGCTCTCCTTGCTCCCATACCTTTGGTGCCAGTCCAGGGCGTTTGCCATGGGACAAAGCAGGTGGAGGTCTCCACACAGCAGCCCCACCTTTTAACCCTGCTTCACGTGACCTGCACGTGGCAGATGCTGCCCTAGGGCCAGGCTGGAGCCTGCTGCCAGCGGCTCATGGGGCAGCAGGGAGCCCCCCCCAGCAGAACAGGTGCCGGCTACCCCAGCAGGGCGTGTGCAGCCCAGGAGGCCTGCAGGGGCCCCACGATCCCTCACAGGGGGACACAGGAGCCAGCTCCAGCTACACACAGAGTAATGTCCACATATGCAGGGGTCAGCGCAGAACGGGCGGTGGGCCTCGCCCTGCCTGCGAGACCCTTGCTCTGCCCTGGCCCTGTAGTGCTTCCAGCCCTCACTCACAGCAGCAGACACCCAACCCCCTTGCTGAGAGAGGAGCCCCCCAGGGCCATGGGGGGTGAAGCCTTTGCCCGGATTCCGTGGGGCAGGGCGGCAGCAGAGCAGGGGGGTGCTGTGGCCCCAGGTGAGGGGAGCGGAACCAGCACCCACCGCTGTGGGCAAAGCCAGCAGCCCAGCATGCAGAGTGTGAGCCAAGAGCCACCCCACGCCAGGCCCTCTACTCCCCCTGCCCTCCCACCATGGCCCATTCCAGCCAGCCACTGCACTCCGCCCAGCCCAGCTGAGCACAGCCTGGCTCCTGCCTGCTTCCATCTGCCTGCAGGCGGGGAGGAAGCCCAGCCCTGTGGGGCGAGGAGGGTCTGCTCCGAGCCCAGGGGCAGGCTGTGGGGGACTTAGCTAGCAGAGGGCACTGTGCATATGGTTACCCCTCGGGCTTGGCAGGTCAGGGTGACTGTCAGGGGTTTGCAAAGGCCCCTGAGGCACTGCCCCAGAGCAGAGAGGAGGGGTGGCTGGCCTCAGTCCCCTGCCCCAGTCAGGACCCCACAGCAAAGCTCCAGGGAACAGAGCAGTGGGGCCCACGCAGCCACCCAGTGCCATGGGCTGGGCAGTGCCAGGGCAGGCAGGGGGGGATTCAGCGACGCAGGATCCTGGTGCTCTCCTGCCCAGAGCAGCAGGGACAGGCAGCCGGAGACTCCCCCGCTGGGGGCTCTGCTCACTTGACGAGAACCTGGTTACACAACGAGCAAACGAACACGGTCTCCCTCTGGGCATCTGGGGCTGGAAGGAAAGGAGCTGTCAGAGATCCACCCCATTGCCCCCCCCAGAAACCCAACCCCCATCGTCCCCCATCACTGCCCATCACCCTTCTCAAAGACCCCCATCACCATCCAACCACCCCCAACACCAACCCCCATGCCCCATCACTTCCATCCCCCCCAGAGACCCTCCCCATCATTCCCAGCTAGCAGAGACCTGTCCCCTCCCCAGCTTGCCCGAGATCGGCTGCACCATGGCCCCCAGCAGAGCCCCTCCCACACCAGAGAGCAAAGGGAGAGGAGCCAGCAATCGCCGCTGCACGCTCCCGAGCGCTAGGGCTGCCCGGTGTCCGGTTTTGTCAAAAAGAGCCCGTGGCAGCTGACCAGGCTGGTAAAAGTCTGGTCGGGGCGCAGCGGGGCTCAGGGAGGCTCCCTGCCAGCCCTGGCTCCGCACAGCTCCCAGAAGCCGCCGGGATGTCCGGCCCCTAGGCGTAGGGACAGCCACCATGGCTCCACATGCGCCCCCAGCCCCGAGCACCAGCTCCGCAGCTCCCATTGGTCGGGAACCGTGGCCAATGGGAGCTGCGGGGACAGTGCCTGCGGGTACAGGCAGCATGTACTGCGCCTAGGGGCTGCAGGGACCTGGCGGCTGCTTTCAGGAGCAGCACGGAGCCAGGGAGCTTCCCTTCCACCGCCTGGGAGCTGCACCCCGCACCCCTGCCCCAGGTTGGAACCCCCTCCCGCACGCCAAACCCCTCCGCCCCAGCCGAAGCCTGCAGCCCCTCCAGCACCCCAACCCCCTGCACCCCAAACCTCTCATCCCCCAGCTCCACCCCAGAGCCTGCAGCCCCAGCTGGAGCCCTCACCCTTCCTGCACCCCAACCCCAAGCCAGCCCAGTGAAAGCAAGCGATGGAGGGAGGGGGCTGGAGGGGGGGGTGCCTCAAAGGGGCAGGGCAGGGGTGGGGCAAGGGAGCTGGTTTTCTGCAGTTAGAAAGTTGGTATCCCTACTTGAGCACCGATGCACTGCTGCCACCCCACTGCCTGGGTGAGGCCGGGGCTGGAGTTGCCGGGAGGCCCCCCCGCAGTGCCCTGCCCCCCTCCCCACAGCGCCCCCTGCTGGGACAGGCCAGGGCTGGAGTCGCTGGGAGCCCCCCCCCAGCCAGTGCCCTGCCCCCCTCCCCACAGCGCCCCCTGCTGGGACAGGCCAGGGCTGGAGTCGCTGGGAGCCCCCCCCAGCCAGTGCCCTGCCCCCCTCCCCACAGCGCCCCCTGCTGGGACAGGCCAGGGCTGGAGTCGCTGGGAGCCCCCCCCAGCCAGTGCCCTGCCCCCCTCCCCACAGCACCCCCTGCTGGGACAGGCCAGGGCTGGAGTCGCCAGGAGCAAGAGAGGCCCCCCACCTGCACCCGCTCACCTGTGGCTCCCATGGAGGATTTGGGGACTTTGTAGGAGCAGCAGCGGGAGCAGAAGCTGTTGCCGCAGTTACTGCAGCTCCGCTGGGGGGAGAGACGCCGGTCAGTGTGCAGCCCCCCCCGGGGGAAGGCAGGCGATTGCCTGTCGGGGGCAGGGCAGGGGTTGCTGGAGACTGTCCCGGGGGGCTGTGACCCAAGGACCTGCTGAGGGCACCCGGGCTACGGAGATCACCTGGCTCTGGCACCCACCTCGAGTGCCAAGGAAGGTCCCGCAGGGCCGAGCTGCCTGCAGGCTAACTGCTGTCCCTCGGGCAGAGATGCGGCAGGAGGGGGGGACGCGTCCCTCTGTCTGGGCACGGCACTATGGTCTGGCACAGCGGGCACAGTCAGGGCACAGTGCGGGTCAGGCTGCAGGGGAGACCGGGGGGGGTCGTCCCAGCGTGGTGACGTCAACACTACAAAGGGGCTGAGCTGGTGCTGCAGCATAGACACGCAGTCCAGCACGGAGCGTAGCTCACCTCCCCAGGCGGCAGCCCGACGCTGTCTACACCAGGGCCTAGGTCGGCAGCGGGGTGAATTTCACTCCCCAGACCATGCCCTGGGGCCAGCTAATTCACCAGCAAAGACCTGACCTAAGACCAGTCCCTGTTCGCTGTGTGGGGTGCAGCGGAACCCGGGTGCGTGAGGACAAGCAATCGGAGAGGGGCTCTCACCCAGCTGGGGCCAAGTGCGGGCTCTGGTGCCAGGGTCCTCACGTCCCATGGCTGGGCTCCCCCCCGACTGTAAACGTGGCTTATTCTCACACTGTCTCACCCCAGACCCTGCGGGGTCAGGCAAGCGGCAGCCTGGGCCAAGTGCCAGGCAGGGAACGGCGGCTGGGCCCTGTGGCGGGACACTCGGGGGATGGCGGGTGCCTGTCGCTGACTGTCCGGAGAGCAAGGCCTGCAAGCAGCGCTGGTGTGGCAGGTTCAAGGAGCCGACCCACGCACCAACAGCCCAGGGCATGGGGTGGCCAGGAGGCCCCACTACTGCCCAGCTGAGCCAGCCAGGCCAGGGCCCAGAGAGACCCACAGCAGAGCTGGCAAGATGGGAGCGGGTGGGAAGCAGGCAGGACTCACCCTCTTCTTGAGCACGGAGAAGGTGGCTGCACAGCGGGTGCAGCTTCCTAGAGGAGACAGAGCAAAGGGTCAGGCTGGGCACTGCCTGGGGCTGAACTGCCTGCAGCAGGGGGGAAGTGGGAACTCAGCCTGGCGCCAGTCCCTGCATCCCAGGGGCCAAGGCGATGCCCTGGCCCAAGGCAGCCTCAATGCAGAGACCAGCTTCTCTGCTGTCTGCACAGCCTCCCCCGGAGCCGCCTGGCGCTCCTGAGAATGCCCTGGCTCTGGAAGAGGCAACCGCCCGCACCCTGAGCTCCCACGGCCACGTGCCCGTTGCTGCCGCCCGGGAGAGTGGGGACCCAGCTCGGAGCCCCAGGTCCAGCCCAGCAGGAGCCCTGGCTCAGGGGATCTCCCGGGGGCTCCAGCCTGGCTGCAGAGGCCAGAGCTCCAGCTGGCAGGGCCCTGCAGGGGGCACCAAGCATCCCCCCGGCAGCATTACCCCTGGGGGAGCCCCCCACTGCCCACAGCGTGGCTCAGGGCCGGGC